>NC_084611.1:52979278-53056778 GCF_033978795.1 Nerophis ophidion | reverse complement strand
CAAGATATGGTGGTTCGGTCATCTGGTCAGGATGCCACCCGAACGCCTCTCTAGGGCATGTCCGACCGGTAGGAGGCCACGGGGAAGACCCAGGACAAGGTGGGAAGAATGTGTCTCCCGGCTGGCCTAGGAACGCCTCGGGATCCCCTGGGAGGAGCTGGACAAGGTGGCTGGGGAGAGGGAAGTCTGGGCTTCCCTACTTAGGCTGCTGCCCCCGCGACCCGACCTCAGATAAGCGGAAGAAGATGGATGGAAAGCGCACTGGATTATAAGGCGCATTAAAAGGGGTCATATTATGATTATTTTCAAAATTTAACACTATCTTGTGGTCTACATAACATGTGATGGTGGTTCTTTGATGAAAGGGTTGCATAGATATTTTACACACTGCAAAAACTGAAATCTAAGTAAGATTAAATATCTCAAATAAGGGTGATATTTGCTTATTTTCTGTTCTTTTTAAGGTATTTTTGGGTTCATTGAGGTTAGCTAATTTTACTTGTTTTGGAAAGTCTTGACAAGCCAAATTTTCTTGTTCGATTGGCAGATAGTTTTGCTCAGTTCAAATAAAATATCCCTCATTTTTGTTTGTTTTTTTCTTGTTTTTAAAACTGACTTTTTGCAGTGCAGATCATCTTCGAGTCGCTTTCTGAGCGTTTCTTCAGGATGCGCCGTGTTGTGGGCGGTCTTATTCTTTGGACAGCGTCTCCTCCCCCGTCATCATTGTTGTAGCGGTGTAGCGTGCAAGGATGGGAGTGGAAGAAGTATCAAAAGATGGAGCTAACTGTTTAATGACATTCAACCTTTATTTCAATCAATAATGGAACAGCATCTCCTCATCCGTGGCTCACTAGAGCAGCAACAACGCGGGAAATGTGTCTCGTGAAAAAACATCCGACCAAAACTCTCTAATAACTAAAGTTGTTTGGGTGAATAATGCAAACTCACTATACCTGTATGTTTTAGCGCTTTCATGGCGAGTTTACTGACAGATATAAGTAAGAATTTTACACTACTTTATATTAAAAGTGGCAAAGGCGGAAAAATGAATGCCACATAAAAAAGTAGCTTGTCGTCATGGACTACAATGGCGGACGCTCAAACATTTCTTCCTTTTGCAACATGATTGTGTACCTAAGGACATCTGCACCATAAAGACATGGATGACAGAGTCTGGTGTGGATGAACTTGACTGGCCTGCACAGAGTCCTGACCAGAACCTGATAGAACACCTTTGGGATGAATTACAACGGAGACTGAGAGGCAGGCCTTCTCCACCGACATCAGTGCGTGACCTCACCAACGCGTTTTTGGAAGAACGGTGGAAAATTCCTATAAACACAATCCGCAACCTTGTGGACAGCCTTCCCAGAAGAGTTGAAGCTGAGATAGCTGCAAAATGTGGACCCACGTCATAGTGAACCCTATGATACTTCAATTTCATATGTGAGTCAAGGCAGGTGGCCCAGACTCACTTTTGGCAGTATAGTGTTCATTGTATTGGTTTTGAAAATAAAAAATATCAAAACGGTAAACGGCACAGTAAAAGTGTGATCAGGCTGATGTATGAGATACCATGAAAAGTTTCACCTTCATTGAAGATCCCCGTCACTTACTTGCCGTTGAGTACTGCCAATCCCACGGTGCTTCTGGGCGTGGCCATGCTGGCAACGAAGCTCCATTGGCGAGCTTGAGGATCCCACCTAATAAACAAAACACGGTGTGAGTCCTTCATGTACACACTGCACACAATCTCCTAGGATCCCTCACAAGAGCGTTGTTAAAGACATATTCAGACTTTATTCAAATGTTTGTTGCCTAGTTTAGATACACCAGAGGGACATAATGCTCTCTATATGATGTAAGTGTACACTGCAAAAAGTCAGTGTTTAAAAACAAGAAAAAAAAAACACAAAAAATGAGGGGTATTTTATTTGAACTATGCAAAATTATCTGCCAATAGAACAAGAAAATTCAACTTGTCAAGAATTTCCAAAACAAGTAAAATTAGCTAACCTCAATGAACCCCAAAATACCTTAAAATAAGTATATTGTCACTAATAACAAGTGCACTTTTCTTGGTAGGTAGCGGGGGCAGCAGCCTAAGCAGAAAAGCCCAGACTCGAACCACCTCATCTGGCTCCTTTCCATGTGGAGGAGCAGCGGCTTTACTTTGAGCTCCTCCCGGATGACAGAGCTTCTCACCTTATCTCTAAGGGAGAGCCCCGGCGGAGGAAACTCATTTCGGCCGCTTGTACCCGTGATCTTGTCCTTTCGGTCATAACCCAAAGCTAATGACCATAGGTGAGGATGGGAACGTAGATCGACCGGTAAATTGAGAGCTTTGCCTTCCGGCTAAGCTCCTTCTTCCCCACAATGGTTTGATACGGCGTCCGCATTACTGAAGACGCCGCACCGATCCACCTGTCGATATCACGATCCACTCTTCTCCCACTCGTGAACAAGACTCAGAGGTACTTGAACTCCTCGAAGTAGTGATTCTTTATTAAAATTAAAAGTTCAAATGCCAATGATTGTCACGCACACACTAGGTGCGGTGAAATTATCCTCTGCATTTGACCCATCCCCACAGAGGAGCAGTGAGCAGCAGCGGTGGCCGCGCCCGGGGAATCATTTTTGGTAATTCAACCCCCAATTCCAACCTTTGATGTTGAGTGCCAAGCAGGGAGGTAACGGCTCCCATTTTTATACCCCTTGGTATGACTCAGCTGGGGTTTGAACTCACGACCTACCAACCTCAGGTCGGACACTCCAGCCACGAGGGCACTGCGCAGCCGTCGTTTTTAAGGTTCTGATTATTTTCGTGAAGGTTTGCTTGCTCACCTTTCCACGGTGCTGAGGTAGCTCCAACCGTCGTGGCCTCCGACTGCGTACATGGGCCCCTCGAGGACGGCTACACCTGCAGCAGCATCACACACACAGGACATGCGTGACCGGATTCATGGCAACGCTCCACAACATTTCAGTGAGCTGGTACACACCCCGTTTCCATATGAGTTGGGAAATTGTGTTAGATGTAAATATAAACAGAATACAATGATTTGCAAATCCTTTTCAACCCATAATCAGTTGAATTCACTACAAAGACAACATATTTGATGTTCAAACTCCTAAACTTTATTTAGTTTTTGCAAATAATAATTAACTTAGAATTTCATGGCTGCAACACGTGCCAAAGTAGTTGGGAAAGGGCGTGTTGACCACTGTGTTACATCACATTTTCTTTTAACACTCAATAAACGTTTAAGAACTGAGGAAACTAATTGTTGAAGCTTTGAAAGTGGAATTGTTTCCCATTCTTGTTTTATGTAGAGCTTCAGTCGTTCAACAGTCCGGGGTCTCTGCTGTCGTATTTTACGCTTCATAATGCGGCACACATTTTCAATGGGGTACAGGTCTGGACTGCGGGCGGGCCAGGAAAGTACCCGCACTCTTTTTTTTACGAAACCACGCTGTTGTAACACGTGCTGAATGTGGCTTGGCATTGTCTTGCTGAAATAAGCAGGGGCGTCTATGAAAAAGACGGCGCTTAGATGGCAGCATATGTTGTTCCAAAACCTGTATGTACCTTTTAGCATTAATGGTGCCTTCACAGATGTATAAGTTACCCGTGCCTTCGGCACTAATGCACCCCCATACCATCAAAGATGCTGGCTTTTGAACTTTGTGTCGATAACAGTCTGGATGGTTCGCTTCCCCTTTGGTCTGAATGACACGATGTCAAATATTTCCAAAAACATTTTGAAATGTGGACTCATCAGACCACAAAATTTTCCACTTTGCATCAGTCCATCTTGGACTGAGAAGCCGGCGGCGTTTCTGGATGTTGTTGATAAATGGCTTTCGCTTTGCAAAGTAGAGCTTTAACTTGCACTTACAGATGTAGCGACAAACTGTATTTAGTGACGGTGGTTTTCCTAAGTGTTCCTGAGCCCATGTGGTGATATCCTTTAGAGATTGATGTGGGTTTTTGAAACGGGATCGAAGGTCCCGGTCATTCAATGTTGGTTTCCGGCCATGCCGCTTACGTGGAGTGATTTCTCCAGATTCTCTGAACCTTTTGATGATATTATGGAGCGTAGATTTTGAAATCCCTAAATTTCTTGCAATTGCACTTTGAGAAACGTTGTTCTCAAACTGTTTGACTATTTGCTCACGGAGTTGTGGACAAAGGGGTGTACCTCGCCCCATCCTTCTTGTGAAAGACTGAGCATTTTTGGGAAGCTGTTTTTATACCCAATCATGGCACCCACCTGTTCCCAATTAGCCTGCACACCTGTGGGATGTTCCAAATAAGTGTTTGATGAGCATTCCTGAACTTTATCAGTATTTATTGCCACCTTTCCCAACTTCTTAGTCACGTGTTGCTGGCATCAAATTCTAAAGTTAATGATTATTTGCAAAAAAAAAATGTTTATCAGTTTGAACATCAAATATGTTGTCTTTGTAGCATATTCAACTGAATATGGGTTGAAAATGATTTGCAAATCATCGTATTCAGTTTATATTTACATCAAACACAATTTCTCAACTCATATGGAAATGGGGTTTGTAAAAACCACCGCGGTTTAGGGCTACACCTGTGAGGGTTCTTATTGCCTCCTCGACTCAAGGGATTTAGATGCTAGAAAACAGATGTTTTGACAGATGCGCCCCCCATCACACTCGTAAAAGAAAACAGCAGCAGCAGCATGCCGTATGACGGTGGGCTTGGTTTAATCCACCCTGCAGGGGTGTCCTTGAACACAACACGGACTGATTTACAGCCGGGGTGCTGTGCCATGGCCCCAAGCCGTCTTTGTCTGCGATATGAATGCTAAACCATCTCAATACAAATCTTTAGTTAATTCTTGTCCGCTTCAAATATACAGTCGTGGTCAAAAGTTTGCATACGCATGTAAAGAACATAATGTCATGGCTGTCTTGAGTTTCCGATCATTTCTAAAACTCTTATTTGTCTTCAATCTAGCCTGATCTAGCAATTCCTTTACCACTTTTGACGTGTTTTTGGGGTCATTGTCCTGTTGGAACACCCAACTGCGCCCAAGACCCAACCTCCGGGTTGATGATTTTAGGTTGTCCTGAGAGAATTTGGAGGTAATCCTCCTTTTTCATTGTCCCATTTACTCTCTGTAAAGCACCAGTTCCATTGGCAGCATAACAGGCCCAGAGTAAAATACTACCACCACCAAGCTTGACCGTAGGCTTGGTGTTCCTGGGATTAAAGGATTAAAAACCTCACCTCTTGGGCCCAGTTGGGTGTTCCAACAGGACAATGACCCCAAACACACGTCAAAAATGGTAGAGGAATGGCTAAATCAGGCTCGAGTTAAGGTTTTAGAATGGCCTCCCCAAAGTCCTGGCTTAAACGTGTGGACAATGCTGAAGAAACAAGTCCATGTCAGAAAACCAACACATTTAGCTGAACTGCACCAATTTTGTAAAGAAGAGTGGTCAAAAATGTACATTACCACATTACCACTTTTGACATGTATTTGGGGTCATTGTCCTGTTGGAACACCCAACTGCGCCCATGACCCAACCTCCGGGCTGATGATCTTAGGTAAATTTGTTGGTTTTCTGACCACAGAACTTTCCTCCAGAAGGTCTTATATTTGTCCAGGTGATGTCAGATGAAACAAAAATGGAGCTGTTTGGCCACAATACCCAGCAATATGTTTGGAGGAGAAAAGGTGTGGCCTTTAATCCCAGGAACACCATTCCTACTATCAAGCGTGGTGGTGGTAGTATTATGCTCTGGGCCTGTTTTTGCTGCCAATTAAACTGGTGCTTTCAATGGGACAATGAAAAAGGAAGATTACCTCCAAATTCTTCAGGACAAGCTAAAAGCATCAGCCCAGAGGTTGGGTCTTGGGCGCTGTTGGCTGTTCCAACAGGACAATGACTCCAAACACACATCAAAAGTGGTAAAGGAATGGCTAAATCAGGCTAGAATTAAGTTTTTTTTATAATGACTTTATCAAAGTCCTGACTTAAATGTGTGGACAATGCTGAGGAAACGAGTTCATGTCAGAAAACCAACACATTCAGCTGAACTGCCCCAATTTTGTGGTCAAAAATTCAAGCAGAAGCTTGCCACCTGAGCCATACCAACGCTCCAACGACCATGCAGCCGGCCTAAACGACGAGTCAAATCGCCTTTTCGGACGATTTAAAGCTGACATACGTTGAAAGTTGGAGTGCAACCATCTCAACCAGCCTGTACCATGGGAACCCTGACCTATACTCCAGGACAGCAATCTTCATACCTAAGCTGTTTTTTTTACCTCTTCATCGTGCCATTCTGCCTACTTTACATCGACAGTATGCAAGGATAGTGCGTGTTGAAGCCAGCGAATGGCTGGAAAGGAGGAGAATAAAGCACAAGCATATGTGCCACAGGCATGGTGTTCCTGGGACTAAAGGCCTCACCTTTTCTCCTCCCAACATATTACTGGGTATTGTGGCCAAACAGCTCAATTTCTGTCTCATCTGACCCCAGAAACTTTCCCTCCATGTGATGTCAGATGAAACAAAAATGGAGCTGTTTGGCCACAATACCCAGCAAAATGTTTGGAGGAGAAAAGGTGTGGCCTTTAATCCCAGTAACACCACACCTACCGTCAAGCATGGTAGTGGTAATATTATGCTCTGGGCCTGTTTTTGCTGCCAGAGTAAATGGGAGGATTACCTCCAAATTGTTCAGGACAACCTAAAATCATCAGCCCGGAGGTTGGGTCTTGGGCGCAGTCATACTTGCCAACCATCCCGAACATTCATGAAGTCTGCTTCTTTAATGAATTTATTATGGGTTTACTGAAAAGGTGAGCAAATGTGTTGGGTCAAAAGTATACATACAGCAGTGTTAATATTTGCTTACATGTCCCTTAGCAAGTTTCTGTGATTGTGCGCTGCCGAACACGCTCCTCTCCTCGTAAAACCAGCAACGACACGACATGACGACGATAGAGTGACCAGTACTTTTCAGAGGCGGAATAGTACTGAATATGGTTTATTACTATCGCGGTACTATACTAATATATTGTACAACCCGACTTTGGCATGTTTGTCCAGAAAAGTCTGGTCTAATCACAATTAAAAACTTGCTGTGGCGAGAAGCCCGCTTTTTCGTTCTCTTTAATACGAACAAGCACACATTGGCTAGTTTGTAAATCGAAAACTTTGCAAAAAGAGGGGTTCGTAAGTCGAGGTCCCACTGTACAGTATACAGACGTGGTCAAAAGTTTACATACACTACTAAAAATAACGAGTATAAAAATTTGATGTTTTAAAATTCAACCTGCTGGTTTTAATTAGCGACACTTGTAACGATTATTATAATGAGAATGACATTTGTGTAGCGAGGAAGAAGGGCTCACCGAGGCCATGTCTGTGTGTGGACATGGGTGGCATGACGCTCCAGGTCTTGCTCTGAGGGTTGTAGCACTCCACAGTGTTGAGGGTCTTCAGCCCATCTCGGCCCCCGACCACATAGATGCGGCCGTCCAGGACGGCGACGCCAAACTGAAGCCTCCGACCGCTCATGGTCGCCACCTGCTTCCACTTGTCCCGCCGCAGGGAGTACTGCTCGATACTGGTGGCACCTGAAGGAAGCCAGACCAAAAAAAAAAAAAACAACGTACATTGATATTAAACATCAGCAAATATAAGACCATGATTGTAACATCAGTGTGACCTCCGTTACACTCCAACCTCCTCGATTTGGGAACTTTTCCATTTACAGACCTTTGGATCAAGCTGAATATACCTGTGTGCGAACGTTTTATTCATCATTTTTGTGTCCCGCAGCAAGTTTTTAATTGTGATGAGAACTCGGAAAAGATGCTAAAGCGGACTTACAAGAGTGCCTCTTATTCAGCGGCGCCTCTTCCAAAGCACACACACCCCTCCATTTTCTTTCTCTGCGTGCGGTTTCTCTACTCTTGCGAGGAAAAGCTCACCAGAAGACCTTGAGTAGATTTTACTTTTTAAAATGTTTATTATTGTAGCAGTATGGTTGTTAAAGTTAAGGAATTGTTGTGATTTCTGATCATTTGTGAGGGCATGTGTGATGAGTGTTTTCATATAAACATTTCAATAATCTACATTTGTGGTCCTCTCCAATGTTCTCATAGTCATCGTCACCGACTTCCCACTGGGTGTGAGTTTTCCTTGCCCTTATGTGGGTTTTTCCGAGGATGTTGTAGTCGTAGTGGTTTGTGCAGTCCTTTGAGACATTTGTGATTTAGGGCTATATAAATAAACATTGATTGATTGATTGATGTGTGATGTCTGTAGGAGTGTTTTCGTAGAAACATTTCAATAATCTAATAAACATTTACAAAATCTATGTAAATAACTCATTTTACAACAGCAAGTTTTTAATTGTGATGAGAACTCGAAAAAGATGCCAACGCGGACTTACAAGAGTGCCTCTTGTTCAGCGGTGCCTCTTCCAAAGTACACACACCCCTCCATTTTCTCTCTCTGCGTTAGGTTTTTCTCCTCTCACGAGAAAAACTCACCAGAGGACCTCGAGTAGATTTTACTTTTATTATGTTTATTATTGTAGCATTATGGTTGTTAAAGTTAAGGAATAGTTGTGATTTCTGATCATTTGTGAGGGCATGTGTGATGTCTGTAGGAGAGTTTTCATATAAACGTTTCAATAATCTAATTAACATTTACAAAATCTGTGTAAATAACTCATTTTACAACAGCAAGTTTTTAATTGTGATGAGAACTCGAAACAGATGCTAAAGCGGACTTGCAAGAGTGCCTCTTGTTCAGCGGCGCCTCTTCCAACGCACACACACCCCTCCATTTTCTCTCTCTGAGTGCGGTTTCTCTCCTCTCGCGAGGAAAAGCTCACCAGAGGACCCTGAGTAGATTTTACTTTTTACAATGTTTATTATTGTAGCAATATGGTTGTTAAAGTTAAGGAATAGTTGAGATTTCTGATCATTTGAGAGTGCATTTGTATACTCCAGCCTTTAAATAGACCTCCTTTTTAGACCAGTTGATCTGCCGCATCTTTTTTTTTTCTCTTCTGTCCCCCCCTCCCTTGTGGAGGGGGTCCGGTCCGATGGCCATGGATGAAGTACTGGCTGTCCATAGTCAGGACCCAGGATGGACCGCTCGCCTGTGTATTGGTTGGGGACATCTCTACGCTGCTGATCCGACTCCGCTTGGGATGGTTTCTTGTGGACGGGACTCTCGCTGCTGTCTTGGATCCGCTTTGAACTGAACTTTCGCGGCTGTGTTGGATCCACTATGGATTGAACTTTCACAGTATCATGTTAGACCTGCTCGACATCCATTGCTTTCGGCCCCTTGGGTGGTGGTGGGGGCACATTTGTGGTCCTCTCCAAGGTTCTCATAGTCATCATTGTCACCGACGTCCCCCTGGGTGTGAGTTTTCCTTGCCCTTATGTGGGTTTTTCCGAGGATGTTGTAGTCATAATGGTTTGTGCAGTCCTTTGAGACATGTAATTTAGGGCTATATAAATAAACATTGATTGAGTGATTGATTGATGTGTGATGTCTGTAGGAGTGTTTTCGTATAAACATTTCAATAATCTAATAAATATTTATAAAATCTGTGTAAATAACTAATTTTACAACAGCAAGTTTTTAATTGTGATGAGAACTCGAAAAAGATGATAAAGCGGACTTACAAGAGTGCCTCTTCTTCAGCAGCGCCTCTTCCAAAGTACACACACCCCTCCATTTTCTCTCTCTGCGTTAGGTTTTTCTCCTCTCACGAGAAAAACTCACCAGAGGACCTTGAGTAGATTTTACTTTTATTATTTTTATTTTTGTAGCGATATGGTTGTTAAAGTTAAGGAGTTGTTGTGATTTCCGATCATTTGTGAGGGCATGTGTGATGTCTGTAGGAGTGTTTTGGTATAAACATTTCAATAATCTAATAAATATTTCTAAAATCTGTGCAAATAACTAATTTTACAACAGCACGTTTTTAATTGTAATGAGAACTCGAAAAAGATGCTAAACCGGACTTGCTAGAGTGCTTCTTGTTCAGTGGCGCCTCTTCCAAAGCACACACAACCCTCCATTTTCTCTCTCTGCGTGCGGTTTCTCTCCTCTCACGAGGAAAAGCTCACCACAGGACCTTGAGTAGATTTTACTTTTTAAAATGTTTATTATTGTAGAAGTATGGTTGTTAAAGTTAAGGAATTGTTGTGATTTCTGATCATTTGTGAGGGCATGTGTGATGTCTGTAGGAGTGTTTTTGTATAAACATTTCAATAATCTAATAAACATTTACAAAATGTGTGTAGGTAACTCATTTTACAACTGCAGGTTTTTAATTGTGATGAGAGCTCGAAAAAGATGCTAAAGCAGACTTACAACAGTGCCTCTTGTTCAGCGGCACCTCTTCCAAAGCACACACACACACACACACACACACGCACACCTCCCTACTCTCCATCTGTGTGCAGTTTCAAAGCTCACCAAAGGACCTTTGCTGATAATTTACCATGAGTCGATTTTCCTTTTTAAAATGTCTATTATTGTAGCAATATGGTTCGGGGGCGCCAGCGCCCCCCGTGATCCCAAAAGGGAATAAGCGGTAGAAAATGGATGGATGGATGGGAGTTAAGGAATTGTTGTGATTTCTGATCATTTGTGAGGGCATGTGTGATGTCTGTAGGAGTGCTTTCATGCATATTTGTACGCGTTATTGTAATGTGACAACAGTAGCGTCGTTAGCATTACCTAATATGCTATAACGTTTACAAGTGTCCGCGTTAGTATCCTTAACTTACAATGGCATTTCTTTTTCATTCAGTGTCACAAATCCCTCAGTAAAGTCTCCAAAACTTCCCAGTGGAGTTATTAAGTCTGTTTAGCTGACTGTGCAGCTTTTTTACTTTTTAAAATGTTTATTATTGTAGAAATATGGTTGTTAAAGTTAAGGATTTTTGTGATTTTTGATCATTTGTGAGGGCATCAAAGGGACTTCTGTGTGACAGTTCAGCTTCTTGTTGTTTTTTGCCTGTTAATAAAGAGACAGTTATTTAATCACCTCCTTGTCATGTTATGGTTGATATACAGAACTATATAGCACTTTATATTGTGTACAAACTTTCACTAAAATATGGACTTTTGTCGAGGCTGGAACCAATTATTCGTATTTCCATTGTTTCATATGGAGAAATTTGCTTGACTATACAAACTTTCCGATTTACAAACCCTGTTCAAGATCCAATATGGTTCATAAATTGAGGTTCCACTGGTTTAACTATTTTTATTATTATTATTATTTGTATTAATATTGTTTGTATGCATTTACCATCTTGGAGTGTATGGCGTCATGGTTGTGAAACTATTATTAGAAAAATAATTATTCACAGTTAATAATACTAACACAGACATTCGTAAACGTGTTAGCAGATTTGCTAATACCAACAACGCTAGCTTAATCACGTTATGTTAGCACGTACAAATACGCATGAAAACACTTCTAAAGACATCAAACATGGGAAGGTTTAGTAAATAAGATTTGTTTTAGTTATGTTGTAAAACTTACAAACATTAGTTAGTGATGAATGAAGAATCCTTTTGCGCAGAAACGCCAGGTCCAAGGCACGAAACAGGAAGTGCATTTTCAACCCAGTGAGCAAACTCTTCCAAAAAATGGCGCTATACAACAAACAATTTCACATTTTTTCAGTATCTCTGTCGGTGTTATATGACAACTATTTGTTGAATACAAAACATTATGGCCATTGGCAAAGAAAAATCCATGTATTAGTCGCACCGTTTAATAAGCCACAGGGTTCAAAGTGTGGGGGAACCGCACCGAGCCGCCTGTCAATCTCACGATCCAGTCTCCCCCCCCTCGTGAGCAAGACTCCGAGGTACTTGAACTCCTCAATTTGGGGCAAGATCTCCTGCCCAACCTGCAGATGGCACTCCACCCTTTCCCGGGCGAGAACCATGGACTCGGACTTGGAGGTGCTGATTCTCATCCTGGTCGCTTCACATTCTGCTGCGAACCGATCCAGTGAGAGCTGAAAATCCTGGCCAGATGAAGCCATCAGGACCACATCATCTGCAAAAAGCAGAGACCTAATCCAGCAGCTACCAAACCGGATCCCCTCAACGCCCTGACGGCGCCTAGAAATTCTGTCCATAAAAGTTCTGAACGGAATATGTGACAAAGGGCAGCCTTGGCGGAGTCAAACCCTCACTGGGAACTGGTCCGACTTACTGCCGGCAAAGTGGACCAAGCTCTGACACTGATCATACAGGGAGCGGACCGCCACATTTAGACAGTCCGATACCCCATACTCTCTGAGCACTCCCCACAGGACTTCCCGGGGTACACGGTCGAATGCCTTTTCCAAGTCTGAAAAGCACATGTAGACTGGTTGGGCAAACTCCCATGCACCCTGAAAGACCCTGCCGAGAGTAGGACGAAAACCTCACTGTTCCTCCTGAATCCGAGGTTCGACTATCCGGCGAAGCCTCCTCTCCAGTACACCTGAATAGACCTTACCGGGAAGGCTGAGGAGTGTGATCCCACGATAGTTGGGACACACCCTTCGGTTCCCCTTCTTAAAGAGAGGAACAACCACCCCGGTCTGCCAATCCAGAGGTACCGCCCCCGATGTCCACGCGATGCTGCAGAGTCTTGTCAACCAAGACAGCCCCACAGCATCCAGAGCTTTAAGGAACTCCGGGGGGGTCTCATCCACCCCTGGGCCCTCGCCACCGGGGAGCTTTTTAACTACCTCGGCAACTTCAGTGCCCCTTTTGTATGAAAATACACCTGAATAGCGTGCGCCCTATGTTACGGAAAATCCGGTAGTTGAAAATCCCTCTCAAGGACCCTTCCGAGAGTCGAAAGAAAACCAAGACGAAGACCACACTGTTCCCCCTGGATCCGAGGTTCGACTATCCGGCGAAGCCTCCTCTCCAGTACACCTGAATAGACCTTACCGGGAAGGCTGATGAGTGTGATCCCACGGTAGCTGGGACACACCCTCCAGTTCCCCTTCTTAAAGAGAGGAACCACCACTCCGGTCTGCCAAAAGAGAGATACCGCCCCCGGTGTCCAGAGGTTTGTCAACCAACACAGCCCCACAGCATCCAGAACCTTAAAGAACTCGGGGCGGATCTCATCCACCCCTGGGGCCTTGCCACTCAGGAGCTTTTTAACTACTTTTTTCGGAAAAATGTGTTTACTTTGAGGTTATCATCATTTTTTTTCCTTTCATTTTTCACGATGACCCAAGTACTGAGCTTATCTTGTCAGATACAATTGGATTTTAGGACGATAATCCCCTTTTTCATGTTCCGGTGGTCCCGAAGCTACCTTTAGTGGCGTCCATTCCGCCGACGGCAAACATGGCCCCGACGGTGGCCTTCCGGGGCCGGGTGCGCGGGCCCTGCAGCAGGGGCCGACGCTGGGGCAAGAGGTGGTACTTCATTCCCTCCATCAGCAGCCGCTGGCAGTCCACGCTGTCCCGCAGGAGGGGGCTGGTCTCCAGGTCTGCCAAGAACTGCACGTATGAAAGAAACGAGAGATTAGACAAAATAAATGTGCAGAGTCACTTCCTGTGGCATTGCCGATTGCTGACAACCGAGGGTCAGGTGGAAGATCTTCTCAGTGATTTGAGGGATTAGACCCTGCACACACGCACATCTTGGACCACGGATCCATCAACCATGTCTCACCAGCAATCTCATATTAAATTTTATATCCTCTTCCTTTCCTCGCTCTCTCCAGACATGCAATTTTCCACACTTCAGCCCTAAATCACAGCCACCACATGCAAGGGGAACGTGTCGTCTGAAGCTAAAAGGAGGTGTACCGTATTTTCCCGGCCATAGGGCGCACCGGATTAAAGGAGTCATAGTATTATTATTTTTTTTTTGTAAATGTACATGCAATCAATCAATCAATGTTTACTTATATTGCCCTAAATCACGAGTGTCTCAAAGGGCTGCACAAGCCACATGGACATCCTTGGCTTAGATTTCACACCAGGGCAAGGAAAAACTCAACCCAATGGGATGACAATGAGAAACCTTGGAGGGGACCCCTGGGCGACCGGCGCAATGGACGTCGAGTGGATCCAGCATAATATTGTGAGAGTCCAGTCCATAGTGGATCTAACATAATATTGTGATAGTCCAGCCCATAGTGGATCTAACATAATATTGTGAGAGTCCAGTCCATAGTGGATCTAACATAATAGTGAGAGTCCAGTCCATAGTGGATCTAACATAATATTGTGAGAGTCCAGTCCATAGTGGATCTAACATAATAGTGAGAGTCCAGTCCATACTGGATCTAACATAATAGTAAGGGTCCAGTCCATAGTGGATCTAGCATAATATTGTGAGAGTCCAGTCCATAGTGGAGCTAACATAATAGTGTGAGTCCAGTCCATACTGGATCTAACATAATAGTAAGAGCCCAGTCAATAGTGGATCTAGCATAATATTCTGAGAGTCCAATCCATAGTGGAGCTAACATAATAGTGTGAGAGTCCAGTCCATATTGGATCTAGAATTATATTTTTAGAGTCTAGTCCATAGCGGATCTAACATAATAGTGTGAGAGTCCAGTAAGTGGATCTAACATATTAGTGAGAGTCCAGTCCATAGTGGATCTAAGATAGTGAGAATCCAGTCCATAGTGGATCTATCATAATAGTGAGAGAATCCAGTCCATACTGGATCTAACATAATGGTGGGAGAGGCCAGTCCATAGTGGATCTAGCATAATATTGTGAGAGTTCAGTCCATAGTGGATCTAATATAATATTGTTGAGAGTCCAGTCCATACTGGATCTAACATAATAGTGTGAGAGCCCAGTCCATAGTGGATCTAACATAATAGTGAGAGAGTCCAGTCCATAGTGGATCTAGCATAATAGTGTGAGAGTCCAGTCCATAGTGGATCTAGCATAATATTGTGAGAGTCCAGTCTATAGTGGATCTAACATAATAGTGTGAGACTCCAGTAAGTGGATCTAACATATTAGTGAGAGTCCAGTCCATAGTGGATCTAACATAATAGTGAGAGCGTCCAGTCCATAGTGGATCTAACATAATAGTGAGAGCATCCAATCCATAGTGGATCTAACATAATAGTGAGAGCATCCAGTCCATAGTGGGTCCAACATAATAGTGAGAGTCCATTCCATAGTGGATCTAACATAATAGTGAGAGTCCAGTCCATATTGGATCTAACATAATATTGTGATAGTCCATTCCATAGTGGATCTAACATAATATTGTGAGAGTCCAGTCCGTAGTGGATCTAAGTTAATATTGTGAAAGTCCAGTCCATAGTGGATCTAACATAATATTGTGAAAGTCCAGTCCATAGTGGATCTAACATAATAGTGAGAGAATCCAGTCCATAGTGGATCTAACATAATAGTGTTAAAATCCAGTCCGTAGTGGATCTAACATAATAGTGAGAGAGTCCAGTCCATAGTAGATCTAACATAATAGTGAGAGAGTCCAGTCCATAGTGGATCTAACATAATAGTGAGGGTCCAGTCTATAGTTGATCTAACATAATAGTGAGAGTCCAGTCCATAGTGGATCTAACATAATAGTGAGAGTCCAGTCCATAGTGGATCTAACATAATAGTGAGAGTCCAGTCCATAGTTGATCTAACATAATAGTGAGAGTCCAGTCCATAGTGGATCTACAAAATATGTACAGTAGATCCACTATGTATGTATGTATGTATGTATTGGCGGAATGAATAGATGACTCCAATTATTTGCATTGTTAGCCACCTCTAGAATGCAAAAAAAAAGAAAAACATTTGTTCTGGTTTTACGTAAGCATCGTGAATGATCGGCAACATTTTTTTTTCAATCGTGCACTTCCACTTAAACACCACACACACACACACACACACACACACACACAACCACATACAAACATGCAACAATCAGGAGTCTTTCAGCGTGGCATAACTAGGACAATAGGCCTCAGAACTGAATCAGTTCACATTGTTTTTCCAATAAATTGGCAAAAATCAGTGCGGAATTATGCAGGAAAACATCCAACATGTTGTCATTATTATCCAGCGGGATGGTGTGTGTGTGTGTGTCAGGAAATGCTGTGAGGTAAAGAGAGACCACATTCTGTCCAAAGCACGCCACATCTTTGTCTTCTTCCAATGACACGGATGCACTAATGGAGGCTCACCCTAATATGCCCTCACCGGCTGAATGCAATTGAAGGATACTCCCTGGTGTGTAAGCTGCTTATCCATTTAGCTCGCCTGCTGTACGCTCTGCACGTCGGCTTAGAGAATTGATTTGATTCTGTCACTGCGCTCAATTAATTTCGGCGGCGACTTTGCAATGCAGGGAAAAGAAGAACATTGTTTTCCTATGTAGGATTTCATATCCTCACCTGCCGCGCTACACCTGCTGCTTTTAATTCTAATTTTCCTGAAGGAACTCTCCTGGAGGAATCACTAAAGTAAATGGTAAATGATAAATGGGTTGTACTTGTATAGCGCTTTTCTACCTTCAAGGTACTCAAAGCGCTTTGACACTACTTCCACATTTACCCATTCACACACACATTCACACACTGATGGAGGGAGCTGCCATGCAAGGCGCCCACCAGCACCCATCAGGAGCAAGGGTGAAGTGTCTTGCTCAGGACACAACGGACGTGACGAGGTTGGTTCTAGGTGGGATTTGAACCAGTGACCCTCGGGTTGCGCGCGGCCACTCTTCCACTGCGCCACGCCGTAATATCTATCTATCTTATGCTGCTCAGTGGCCTCATGGAACCTTTTTGGCTGAGAGAGCCAAGAAAGCTAAATATTTAGGGACCGAATGTCCCTTTGGGACAGAGGATCCTATTGTATTTCTAAGGTTTTATTATTCTTTATTATTCCAGCAAATTACAACTCTTTGAGCTTAAATTTGACCCCTTTAACATGCTTCAAAACTCACCATATTTGACACACACATCAGGACCTGCGAAAATTGCCATCTAATAAAATTTAAAAAAAATTTAAAAAAATTCTAAATTGCGCTCTAGCACCCCCTAGGAAAAACACAGACAAAACTGCTTTTAACTTTCGTTAGGAATGTCGTAGAGACATGAAACAAAAACCTCTATGTAGGTCCGACTTAGACCTAGATTTCATACAGTGACATCCTACAGAAAAAATCAACGGGAAGTTGGCAAAAACCCCTTCAAAACAAAAGTTTCCTAAAAAATGTAATTTTTGCCTTTTTGCGCAGTAATTTGACCCCCTTAAAAAGCTTTAAAACTCACCAAACTTGACACACACATCAGGACTGGTGAACATTGCGATATAATAAAAGAAATATTAAATAAATAAATTAAAAAAAGAAAATCTAAATTTCGCTTTAGCGCCCCCTAGGAATTAAACACAGACAAAACTGCTCTTGGGAAGAAAACACAGACAAAACTGCTCGTAACTTCCGGTAGGAATGTCGTAGAGACATGAAACAAAAACCTCTATGAAGGTCTCACTTAGACCTACATTTCATTCATTGGCATCCTTCAGCAAAAATCAACAGGAAGTTGGCAATTACCCCTTCAAAACAAAAGTTTTGTAAAAACCCGTCACCTTTTTTCAAACATTCTCTCCTCTGAGCGTGTTTGTTGTGTCGGCTTCAAACTACCACAGGAGTGAGATTGAACCCTTCTGATTAAAAGTTGACGAAATAGTTTTACTAACTGCTCCGGTTTTTATTTTACAAGCCTTCAAAGAACCGCTGAGCTGATGCTGCTGCGCTGCTGTCGTCTCAAGATGGCCGCTTGAAAGCAGGAAACACCAGCGTGACCACACAATGCAGAGAAGGTAGGTACTGTGCGGGTAAAGATATGTTGACTGGGTGAAAGAAGGAGGCACCAGTTTGACACCAGGATACAGAGAAGGTAGGTAATGTGCAGGTAAAGATATATTAACTGGGTGATGGCAGGAAGCACCAGCGTGTATGGGTGAAAGAAAGAAGCACCAGTGTGACCCCAGGATGCAGGGAAGGTAGGTAAAGTGCAGGTAAAGATATGTTGAATGGGGAAAGGCAGGAAACACCAGCAAAAGTCGGTCCCGTCCATCGCTACTCACAGCTTTAATTTAAAATGTATTTCCGTAACAGCCATATAATATTCTTTTTAACACTGAACACAACTAAACGCATGCATTTTTAGGTAAGACCAACATTTCTAGAGTATAATACGTCTCTTATTCTTTGTAATAACATCATTATTCTGAAGATAACTGTGCAGGGGGCGTGGCCTGCAGCAAACTGGTGTGTGCCAGGACCAACCTCGAAATCAGCAAGAGGTGCGTAGATGGCCCACCTGGGCCTTGTTATCTAATCACCTGTCGCTCTGTTATAAGCAGCAGCCAGGAGGAGAGACGGGGTTGGGGTTGGGGCTGGAGCCAGAGCACGAGCGAGGACGAAAGAGAAAAACACAATTGCTGGAAAGCAACTGAGAGACTTATTGAAACAATAAACAATATTGTAACCCTGAAACAGGCTCTCATGTCGGTGCTAGGTGATCTGAAGAACCTCCAGGAGGGAAAGCCCCCCACTAACCAATAATAAATAAATTACTTCTTACCATTAACGCAACTTCTTGAACATAAAAATGCATGAGAATGTTTTATTTTTCAAACGTTATTTTTAACACTGTGATTACAAGTGGAATTATTCATTACTTATCGTGTCAAGCAATGTCAGCTAAGATTTATCCGAGAGCCAGATGCAGTCATCAAAAGAATAGAATAGAATAAAATAGAAAGTACTTTATTGATCCCTGGGGGAAATTCAGCACCACAGTTCGCTCACAAAAGAGCCACATCTGGCTCGCGAGCCATAGGTTCCCTACCCCTGGGTTAGAGTGTCCGCCCTGAGATGGGTAGGTCGTGAGTTCAAACCCCGGCCGAGTCATACCAAAGACTATAAAAATGGGAGCCGTTACCTCCCTGCTTGGCACTCAGCATCAAGGGTTGGAATTGGGGCTTAACTCACCAAAAATGATTTCGGGGCATGTCCACCGCTGCTGCTCACTGCTCCCCTCACCTCCCAGGGGGTGATCAAGAATGATCGGTCAAATGCAGAGAATAATTTCGCCACACCGAGTGTGTGTGTGACAATCATTGGTACTTGAACTTCTAACTGAACTTTGTATTGACATTTTGAGCTGCTGCATCGCCTCTGAGCTGGTGAAAGTTAATTCCAGTTTATAAATCATGCCTCTCACCGGGACAGTAGAAGGTTGTGGACACAAAGTCACAACTTGATCAACTTTGACATCCGACTTAAACCCGGAGATGGCAAGAAAGACATAAAAAAAACTCTCGCTTGTGGCCACCTAATTTTCTTTTTAAAATCGCCTGAGGATTTTTGATTAACTTTTAATGTAAGTGGGAAGGTACAAACATCCCACCAGTCGGCATCCCAATGAAAGTAAACGCTGTACAGTAAGTGATAGTTAATTTGTATTTCTTGTTTAGCACTTAGCAATACTGCTACGTGATGCTTGGTGTTTCACTAAAGCGCCATCTGTTTAGCACACAGCTTCTAAAACTTGTAGATCATCCTCCTCATATCCAGGTTAAGAAATATACGTTTTTGATCACAATTTGTCTATGTTGTCTCTCATTAATCTACAATGATTAGTAGTGTTTTTAAAGGGAAAACGAACGTTGTCAAGCACCTGTGAAATGAATACACTGCCATATGCTTAAAATGAGTACGTAAATATTACATCATATTATGAATGGGTCTGTTACTACATCACATATACTTAAGGCATGTATACATGTACAGCATGTAGGCCGCACCCACCAAATTTTAGAATAAAAACATGGTTTTCCATATATTCGCCACCCCCGTACCCTTCATACACCCGTATGAAAGATTTTGTAAATGTTTATTTATATACATTAATTGTTTCCAAACAACGTCTGTAACACGGCAGTAAAACGGCTGATCAAAAAAAACAGGAGTCATCGCCATGGACCCACTCGCTGCGGAAGCTAGCTCTCCTATTAGCTAAACAGACTCAATAACTCCACGGTGACGTTTTGGTGAAGAATGACATTGTAAACCTGTTAGCTAATGCTAACAACGCTAGCTTGATTACAATATGACAGCACGTACAAACATGCATGAAAACACTCCTACAGAAGTCATACATGGAACGGTTTAGTAAGTAAGATTTGTTTTAGTTATATTGTAAAACTTACAAACATTAGTTAGTGATGACCGAAGAATAATTTCGATTAGAACGCTATGGACAGTTATATTTCACTTTTAAGGCACGAAACAGGAAGTGAGCAAACTCTTCCAAAAGATGGTGCTCTATCACAAAGAGTAACACAGCCTTTCAGTGTCTCTGTCGGTGTTATATGAAAACTATAATACAAAACATTATGGCTGTTAGCAAAAACAAATCCATATATGCGCTGCACCGTTTTATAAGCCGCAGGATTCAAAGTGTGGGGGAGAAAAGGTTAATGGAGGCCTTTGGATGGGGTTTTTTCAAAGTTCTTTTTAGGCGGAATTGAGCCACTACTTAAATTGTAAAACTTACAAACATTAGTTAGTGATGAATGAAGAATCCTTCGGAGCAGAAACGCTATGTTAAGTTATACTTCAGGTTCAAGGCACGAAACAGGAAGTACATTTCAAACCCAGTGAGTAAACTCTTCCAAAAGATGGCGCTATATCCAGGGATGGGAATGAAGATTTACAAAATAAGCTGAACATATTTAATCCAAAAACACCGCTTTGCGGAAGGCCGCATTGTGGCTGCACCCGAGGGCACGCGGTGCACTCGCCCGCAAGGAGGGTCTGTGGGCATGCCCCCACAGAAAAAAATTTGAAATCTGTTAGTTTAGGATGCATTTCCTGCTATTTTGAGTCAAAATCTAACAATATTCTCCTGACCAAAATTTCACATTTATTGGCAAATATTTTCATAAATATGTATCATGTGATGAAATTTATGTATACAAGTTTACACATATATCAAATTCTTGCACACTTTTGGAATATAGACAAAAAATAGGCCTACAAATGGGTTAACCAGAATTCAAAATATAAGAAGGTTGAAATACATAAGATCGTGTATTGTACCTCTGAATGGACTCGTCTGTCGTAGATTGGTGTGAGAGGAGCCGAGTCGGAGGTGGGAGGCTTAGATAGTTGATTTGAGGCTGCATTTGTGACGATGTTTGACTTCAGCTTGAAGGCAGATCCCAGGGAAAAATTACTTCTCCGTAAACTCACTTTACTTAGATGCCTTGCCGATTTTGCGTGGTCAAAGAGTGCCACCTTTCCTCGAGATGCATAGTTCACAATGTCCTTGCAATATAAGCACTGAGCACGTCCCGGTTCATCGCACTTTGCAATGAAATCGCTGATCAGTTCGTCTACTTCTACGATATTGTTGTTAATCTTCACCTTCAGTTTGATAGATATATCGAGCCATGCCCAGTTCCACTTCTTTCTCACGTCCTTATCGATATCTTTTGCTAATGAAGCATTCCTATCTTGAATAAGCTTAACCATGTCTGAAACTGTTTTGTCAATAAAGAAACGTGTTAATTGAGAGCTACTGTGTTTTCTTTCCAGATTAGTCGCCAATAAACACAACCAATATAAACAGAATACGAGTTCAGAAACGCTCACAATAATTGGGGATCAGGGACTAGATGTTGTCGGCAAACAACGCGTGCAGACGCCTATAACAGGCAATGTCATTGGTTGATGTTGTCAGCTGATAGTAGAGCTAGCTAATCTGGTGCCTTCACACATTGGCATTATATTATATAAATGACCCTGGCGCCGCCAAAATCGGCGGAATTCTGCGGATCTGCGGGAAATTCCCATCCCTGTATATCACATACAATAACACACCCTTTCAGTGTCTCTGTCGGTGTTATATGAAAACTATTTGTTGAATACAAAACAATATGGCCGTTAGCAAATAAAAATCCATATATTAATTACGCCGTGTTATAAACCGCAGGGGTGCAAAGTGTGGGGAAAAAAGTTTGATGGAGGCTTTTGGATGTTTTTTTTAGAGCGCTCTGTAGGCGGAATTGAGCCACTAGTTATATTGTAAAACGTACAAACATTAGTTAGTGATGAATGAAGAATGCTTTCAAGCAGAAACACTATGTACAGTTATACTTCAGGTACAAGGCATGAAACAGGAAGTACATTTCCAACCCAGTGAGCAAACTCTTCCAAAAGATGGCGCTATATTACAAACAATAACACACCTTTTCAGTGTCTCTGTCGGTGTTATATGAAAACTGTTTGTTGAATACAAAACATTATGGCCGTTAGCAAATAAAAATCCATATATTAGTCACGCCGTTTTATAAGCCGCAGGGTGCAAAGTGTGGGGAAAAAAGGTTGGAGGCTTTTGAATGTTTTTTTTAAGTGCGCTTTAATAGGCGGAATTAAGGCACTAGTTATATTGTAAAACTTACAGTTAGTGATGAATGAAGAATCTTTTCGAGCACAAACGCTATGGACGGTTATTACTTACTTCAGGTTTAAGGCACGAAACAGGAAGTACATTTCCAATCCAGTGAGCCAACTCTTCCAAAAGATGGCGCTATATCACAAACAATAACATCACCCTTTCAGTGTCTCTGTCGGTGTTATATGAAAACTATTTGTTGAATACAAAACATTTTGGCCTCTAGCAAACAAAAATCCATATTTAGTCGCGCCGCTTTAAAAGCCGTAGGGTTCAAAAGGTGGGGAAAAAAGGTCAACGGAGGCTTTTGGATGGGTTTTTTTAGAGTGCTTTTTAGGCGGAATTGAGTCACTAGTTATATTGTAAAACTTACAAACATTAGTTAGTGATGAATGAAGAATGCTTTCAAGCAGAAACGCTATGTACAGTTATACTTCAGGTTCAAGGCATGAAACAGGAAGTACATTTCCAACCAGGTGAGCAAACTCTTCCAAAAGATGGCGCTATATTACAAACAATAACAGACCTTTTCAGTGTCTCTGTCGGTGTTACATGAAAACTATTTGTTGAATACAAAACAACATGGCCGTAAGCAAAGAAAAATTCACATATTAGTCGTGCCGTTTGACACGCCGCAGGGTTCAAAGTGTGGGGGAAAAAGTTGGAGGCTTTTGAATGTTTTTTTTAAGTGCGCTTTAATAGGCGGAATTAAGCCACTAGGTATATTGTAAAACTTACAGTTAGTGATGAATGAAGAATCTTTTTGAGCACAAACACTATGGACGTTTATTACTTACTTCAGGTTCAAGGCACGAAACAGGAAGTACATTTCCAATCCAGTGAGCCAAATCTTCCAAAAGATGGCGCTATATCACAAACAATAACATCACCCTTTCAGTGTCTCTGTCGGTGTTATATGAAAACTATTTGTTGAATACAAAACATTTTGGCCGCTAGCAAACAAAAATCCATATTTAGTCGCGCCGCTTTATAAGCCGTAGGGTTCAAAAGGTGGGGAAAAAAGGTCAACGGAGGCTTTTGGACGGGTTTTTTAGAGTGCTTTTTAGGCGGAATTGAGTCAATAGTTATATTGTAAAACTTACAAACAGTTAGTGATGAATGAAGAATCCTTTAGAGCAGAAACGCTATGTACAGTTATACTTCAGGTTCAAGGCATGAAACAGGAAGTACATTTCCAACCCAGTGAGCAAACTCTTCCAAAAGATGGCGCTATATACACCTTTTTAGTGTCTCTGTCGGTGTTATATGAAAACTATTTGTTGAATACAAAACATCATGGCCGTTAGCAAAGAAAAATCCATATATTAGTCACGCCGTTTTATAAGCCGCAGGGTGCTAAGTGTGGGGAAAAAAGGTTGATGGAGGCTTTTGGATGGGTTTTTTAGAACGATTTATAGGCGGAATTGAGCCAATAGTTATATTATATATATATATATATATATATATTATATATATAATATAATCATAATGGGGGACTTTAATATCCATATGAATACCCCATCGGACCCACCGTGCGTAGCGCTCCAGACTGTAATGGATAGCTGTGGTCTCACACAAATAATAAATGAACCCACGCATCGCAACGGTAATACGATAGACCTAGTGCTTGTCAGGGGCATCACCGTTTCCAAAGTTACGATACTCCCGTATACTAAAGTATTGTCCGATCATTACCTTATAAAATTCAAGGTTCAGACGCATGTTCGTCAAACTAATAATAATAATACCTGCTATAGCAGCCGCAACATTAATACAGCCACGACAACTCTTGCTGACCTACTGCCCTCGGTAATGGCACCATTCCCAAAGTATGTGGGCTCTATTGATAACCTCACTAACAACTTTAACGACGCCCTGCGCGAAACCATTGATAACATAGCACCGCTAAAGTTAAAAAAGGCTCCAAAAAAGCGCACCCCGTGGTTTACAGAAGAAACTAGAGCTCAGAAATTATTATGTAGAAAGCTGGAACGCAAATGGCGCACGACTAAACTTGAGGTGCACCATCAAGCATGGAGTGATGGTTTAATAACTTATAAACGCATGCTTACCTTAGCTAAATCTAAATATTACTCAAATCTCATCCACCGTAATAAAAACGATCCTAAATTTTTGTTTAGTACGGTAGCATCGCTAACCCAACAAGGGTTTCCTTCCAGGAGCTCAACCCACTCAGCTGATGACTTTATGCAATTCTTTAGTAAGAAAACTGAAGTCATTAGAAAGGAGATTAAAGACAATGCGTCCCAACTACAACGGGGTTCTATTAACACTGACACGATTGTATATACGGCGGATACTGCCCTCCAAAATAGTTTCTCTCGTTTTGAGGAAATAACATTAGAGGAATTGTTACAAGGTGTAAATGGAATAAAACAGACAACATGTTTACTTGACCCTCTTCCTGGGAAACTGATCAAGGAGCTTTTTGTATTATTAGGTCCATCAGTGCTAAATATTATAAACTTATCACTCTCCTCGGGCACTGTTCCCCTAGCATTCAAAAAAGCGGTTATTCATCCTCTTCTTAAAAGACCTAACCTCGATCCTGACCTCATGGTAAATTACCGACCGGTGTCTCACCTTCCCTTTATTTCAAAAATCCTTGAAAAAATTGTTGCGGAGCAGTTAAATGAACACTTAGCGTCTAACAATCTATGTGAAACCTTTCAATACGGTTTCAGGGCAAATCACTCGACGGAGACAGCCCTCGCAAAAATGACTAATGATCTATTGCTAACGATGGATTCTGATGCGTCATCTATGTTGCTGCTCCTCGATCTTAGCGCTGCTTTCGATACAGTCGATCATAATATTTTATTAGAACGTATCAAAACACAAATTGGTATGTCAGACTTAGCCCTGTCTTGGTTTAACTCTTATCTTACTGATAGGATGCAGTGTGTCTCCCATAACAATGTGACCTCGGACTACGTTAAGGTAACGTGTGGAGTTCCCCAGGGTTCGGTCCTTGGCCCTGCACTCTTCAGCATCTACATGCTGCCGCTAGGTGACATCATACGCAAATACGGTATTAGCTTTCACTGTTATGCTGATGACACCCAACTCTACATGCCCCTAAAGCTGACCAACACGCCGGATTGTAGTCAGCTGGAGGCGTGTCTTAATGAAATTAAACAATGGATGTCCGCTAACTTTTTGCAACTCAACGCCAAAAAAACGGAAATGCTGATTATCGGTCCTGCTAGACACCGAACTCTATTTAATAATACAACTCTAACATTTGACAACCAAACAATTAAACAAGGCGACACGGTAAAGAATCTGGGTATTATCTTCGACCCAACTCTCTCCTTTGAGGCACACATTAAAAGCGTTACTAAAACGGCCTTCTTTCATCTCCGTAACATCGCTAAAATTCGCTCCATTCTGTCCACTAAAGACGCTGAGATCATTATCCATGCGTTTGTTACGTCTCGCCTCGACTACTGTAACGTATTATTTTCGGGTCTCCCCATGTCTAGCATTAAAAGATTACAGTTGGTACAAAATGCGGCTGCTAGACTTTTGACAAGAACAAGAAAGTTTGATCACATTACGCCTGTACTGGCTCACCTGCACTGGCTTCCTGTGCACTTAAGATGTGACTTTAAGGTTTTACTACTTACGTATAAAATACTACACGGTCTAGCTCCATCTTATCTTGCCGATTGTATTGTACCATATGTCCCGGCAAGAAATCTGCGTTCAAAGGACTCCGGCTTATTAGTGATTCCCAAAGCCCAAAAAAAGTCTGCGGGCTATAGAGCATTTTCCGTTCGGGCTCCAGTACTCTGGAATGCCCTCCCGGTAACAGTTCGCGATGCCACCTCAGTAGAAGCATTTAAGTCTCACCTTAAAACTCATTTGTATACTCTAGCCTTTAAATAGACTCCCTTTTTAGACCAGTTGATCTGCCGTTTCTTTTCTTTTTCTTCTATGTCCCTCTGTGTATCGGCTGGGGACATCTCTGCGCTGCTGGTCCGCTACCCTTGGGATGGTTTCCTGCTGGCTCCGCTGTGAACGGGACTCTCGCTGCTGTGTTTGGACTGAACTCTCGCGACTGTGTTGTATCCATTGTGGATTGAACTTTCACAGTATCATGTTAGACCTGCTCGACATCCATTGCTTTCCTCCTCTCTAAGGTTCTCATAGTCATCATTGTCACCGACGTCCCACTGGGTCATTATTGTCACCAATGTCCCACTGGGTGTGAGTTTTCCTTGCCCTTATGTGGGCCTACCGAGGATGTCGTGGTGGTTTGTGCAGCCCTTTGAGACACTAGTGATTTAGGGCTATATAAGTAAACATTGATTGATTGATTGATTATAAAACTTACAAACATTACTTAGTGATGAATGAAGAATCCTTTCCAGTAGAAACGCTATGTTCAGTAATACTTCAGGTTCAAGGCATGAAACAGGAAGTACATTTCCAACCCAGTGAAGTGAAGTAAATTATATTTCCATCCATCCATCCATCAACTTCCGCTTATCCGAGGTCGGGTCGCGGGGGCAGCAGCCTAAGCAGGGAAGCCCAGACTTCCCTATCTCCAGCCACTTCGTTTAGCTCTTCCCGGGGGATCCCGAGGCGTTCCCAGGCCAGCCGGGAGACATAGTCTTCCCAACGTGTCCTGGGTCTTCCCCGTGGCCTCCTACCAGCTGGACGTGCCCTAAACACATCCCTAGGGAGGCGTTCGGGTGGCATCCTGACCAGATGCCCGAACCACTTCATCTGGCTCCTCTCGATGTGGAGGAGCAGCGGCTTTACGTTGAGCTCCTCCCGGATGGCAGAGCTTCTCACCCTATCTCTAAGGGAGAGCCCCGCCACCCGGCGGAGGAAATTCATTTCGGCCGCTTGTACCCGTGATCTTATCCTTTCGGTCATGACCCAAAGCTCATGACCATAGGTGAGGATGGGAACGTAGATCGACCGGTAAATTGAGAGCTTTGCCTTCCGGCTCAGCTCCTTCTTCACCACAACGGATCGATACAACGTCCGCATTACTGAAGACGCCCCACCGATCCGCCTGTCGATCTCACGATCCACTCTTCCCCCACTCGTGAACAAGACTCCTAGGTACTTGAACTCCTCCACTTGGGGCAGGGTCTCCTCCCCAACCCGGAGATGGCACTCCACCCTTTTTCGGGCGAGAACCATGGACTCGGACTTGGAGGTGCTGATTCTCATTCCGGTCGCTTCACACTCGGCTGCGAACCGATCCAGTGAGAGCTGAAGATCCCGGCCAGATGAAGCCATCAGGACTACATCATCTGCAAAAAGCAGAGACCTAATCCTGTGGCCACCAAACCGGAACCCCTCAACGCCTTGGCTGCGCCTAGAAATTGTCCATAAAAGTTATGAACAGAATCGGTGACAAAGGACAGCCTTGGCGGAGTCCAACCCTCACTGGAAACGTGTCCGACTTACTGCCAGCAATGCGGACCAAGCTCTGACACTGATCATACAGGGACCGGACTGCCACAATAAGACATTCCGATACCCCATACTCTCTGAGCACTCCCCACAGGACTTCCCGAGGGACACGGTCGAATGCCTTCTCCAAGTCCACAAAGCACATGTAGACTGGTTGGGCAAACTCCCATGCACCCTCAATAACCCTGCCGAGAGTATAGAGCTGGTCCACAGTTCCACGACCAGGACGAAAACCACACTGTTCCTCCTGAATCCGAGGTTCGACTATCCGGCGAAGCCTCCTCTCCAGTACACCTGAATAAACCTTACCGGGAAGGCTGAGGAGTGTGATCCCAAGATAGTTGGAACACACCCTCCGGTCCCCCTTCTTAAAGAGAGGGACCACCACCCCGGTCTGCCAATCCAGAGGTACCGCCCCCGATGTCCACGCGATGCTGCAGAGTCTTGTCAACCAAGACAGCCCCACAGCATCCAGGGCCTTAAGGAACTCCGGGCGGATCTCATCCACCCCCGGGGCCTTGCCGCCGAGGAGCTTTTTAACTACCTCAGCGACCTCAGCCCCAGAAATAGGAGAGTCCACTACAGATTCCCCAGGCACCGCTTCCTCAAAGAAAGACGTGTTGGTGGGATTGAGGAGGTCTTCGAAGTATTCCTTCCACCGATCCACAACATCCGCAGTCGAAGTCAGCAGAACACCATCCGCACCATACACGGAGTTGATAGTGCACTGCTTCCCCTTCCTGAGGCGTCGCATGGTGGTCCAGAATCGCTTCGAAGCCATCCGGAAGTCGTTTTCCATGGCTTCCCCGAACTCTTCCCATGTCCGAGTTTTTGCCTCCGCGACCGCTAAAGCTGCACACCACTTGGCCCGTCGGTACCCGTCCACTGTCTCCGGAGTCCTATGAGCCAAAAGAACCCGATAGGACTCCTTCTTCAGCTTGACGGCATCCCTCACTGCTGGTGTCCACCAACGGGTTCTGGGATTACCGCCACGACAGGCACCAACAACCTTGCGGCCACAGCTCCAATCAGCCGCCTCGACAATAGAGGTTCGGAACATGGTCCACTCGGACTCAATGTCCCGCACCTCCCTCGTGACATGTTCAAAGTTCTCCCGGAGGTGTGAATTGAAACTCTCTCTGACAGGAGACTCTGCCAGACGTTCCCAGCAGACCCTCACAATGCGCTTGGGCCTGCCAGGTCTGTCCGGCATCCTCCCCCACCATCGCAGCCAACTCACCACCAGGTGGTGATCGGTTGAAAGCTCCGCTCCTCTCTTCACCCGAGTGTCCAAAACATAAGGCCGCAAATCCGATGACACAACTACAAAGTCGATCATGGAACTTCGGCCTAGGGTGTCCTGGTGCCAAGTGCACATATGGACACCCCTATGTTTGAACATTGTGTTTGTTATGGACAATCCGTGACGAGCACAAAAGTCCAATAACAAAACACCACTCGGGTTTAGATCCGGGCGACCATTCTTCCCAATCACGCCTCTCCAGGTTTCACTGTCGTTGCCAACATGAGCGTTGAAGTCTCCCAGTAGGACAAGGGAATCACCCGGAGGAGCACTTTCCAGTACTCCCTCGAGTGTGCCCAAAAAGGGTGGGTATTCTGAACTGCTGTTTGGTGCGTAAGCACAAACAACAGTCAGGACCCGTCCCCCCCACCCGAAGGCGAAGGGAAGCTACCCTCTCGTCCACTGGGTTGAACTCAAACGTGCAGGCTTTGAGCCGGGGGGCAACGAGAATTGCCACCCCAGCCCGTCGCCTCTCACTGCCGGCAACGCCAGAGTGGAAGAGGGTCCAGTCCCTCTCGAGAGAACTGGTTCCAGAGCCCTTGCTGTGCGTCGAGGTGAGTCCGACTATATCCAGCCGGAACTTCTCTACCTCGCGCACTAGCTCAGGCTCCTTCCCCCCCAGTGAGGTGACGTTCCACGTCCCAAGAGCTAGCTTCTGTAGCCGAGGATCGGACCGCCAAGTGCCCTGCCTTCGGCTGCCGCCCAGCTCACAATGCACCCGACCTCTATGGCCCCTCCTATGAGTGGTGAGCCCATTGGAGGGATGACCCACGTTGCCTCTTCGGGCTGTGCCCGGCCGGGCCCCATGGGGACAGGCCCGACCACCAGGCGCTCGCCATCGTGCCCCAACTCCGGGCCTGGCTCCAGAGCGGGGCCCCGGTGACCCACGTCCGGGCGAGGGAAACCTGGGTTCATTTTGTTGTAATTCCATAGAAGTCTTTGAAAATTATATTTATAAAGCGCTTTTCTCTAGTGACTCAAAGCGCTTTACATAGTGAAACCCAATATCTAAGTTACTTTTAAACCAGTGTGGGTGGCACTGGGAGCAGGTGGGTAAAGTGTCTTGCCCAAGGACACAACGACAGTGACTAGGATGGTGGAAGCGGGAATCGAACCTGCAGCCCTCAAGTTGCTGACACGGCCACTCTACCAACCGAGCTACGCCGCCCCAGCTTTATAGGCGGAATCGAGCCTCTCCTAAGGGCTCCATTGTAAGCTGACTATTGCTAGTGTTCATTTATGATTTAGAATGCATAAAAAAAGAAAAAACATGCGTCTTACATAAGGATTGTGATTGATGAAATGAAAATTCCCCCAAAAAGTGCAGTTTTGATGAGGGTCAGGGATCAACTGTATTAAGTTGTAAAAAGGCCTACTCTTGATGAGTAAACGCAGAGCCGGCGAGAGAGACGGCGAGCTATTTGGGGTTGATGTATCTTAACGGTGTGTCTGTCTGTGTGGGATTAATAAAAAAAAGTCGTCAGTGTCGTTGGCTATGTCGGTTCAACGTGTCAATGGCTCTCGTGATTCGCTTGCTCCGCACCGTCGCAGTTTGACCGCTGATTACCTGGTACAGCATATCTTATCCCGGCTGGGCGGTGTCGTATTTTTGAAGTGAGACGGGGGAGAGAAGGCGGTAGAAAAGATAAAAATAGGGGGACACGGGGTGATTCGTCTCCGCTGAAGAGATCGGTTATGAGTGATATCACACTTAATTAAGGTTTATGTACTGTGTGTGTGTGTGTGTGTGTGTGTGTGTGTGTGTGCGTGTGTGTGTGTGTGTGTGTGTGTGTGTGTGTGTGTGTGGCAATGCTTACTTAATGGGGACACCGCTCTATTTAGGGGATGTCTGACGATATGGGGACAAAAAAACAGGTCCATAAAAGGGAAACATTTTAAAATGATAGTCATAGTGCATACTAACTCTTTTCCCCAGGGTCCCCAGTAAGTATGATCAGCACATTACTTCATCAATCCAGAGATTTAAAGACGTGTATGAGCTAACTAAGCAGTGGCCATTTTACCTCATTTTTGTTACGCCTCCACAACCTGTAGAAAGGGTGGTCCCCACAAGTCATGATAAAAAACTTGGTCCCCATTCCAAATGATAACCAGTGTGTGTGTGTGTGTGTGTGTGTTTTCAATGCCCCGGGCTTTAACCACTTTTTTTTTCCTGGCGTACAAATGCTTGAGCATCACATCACACTGTTACCTTCGCCAGGGAGCAGCAAGAGAACATGAGAAGAAAAATAATGATGTAATGTATGATGTCTGGGTGGAACTGAACGCAGAGCACAAAACCAATCCTTCATCATTCGGTGTTTTATCGCACGGCTAATTTGCGTCTTCGCCAGTCATTAATCCCTTGCTATTACATAAGACAACGTGCAGAATTTGTCAGGTCGAACATGTTTATTAATTCATGTTTATTATTCATATACACCAGGGATATTTAGTTAGCATATTTTTTTCGGACTATAAGCGCACTTAATATCCTATAATTTTCTCAAAACTCGACAGTGCGCTTAACCCGTAGCGCCTAATGTACAGAATAATTTCTGCTGTGCTTACTGACCTCGAAGCTATTTAATTTTGGCACAAGGTAAAATGATAAGTGTGACCAGTAGATGGTAGTCACACATAAGAGATACGTGTAGACTGCAATATGACTCAAATAAACAACACCAACATTTTATATGTTCCATTAAAAATGTAGAAGATGACACACAGCGCTCAAAAATCTATCAAAATGTTTAAGTACGACTTTGGTAAGCCATGAAGCCGAACCGCTTTGGTGCAAGCTTTTCTGTTTTTGGGAGGGGGGGTTCTGTATTTTTGTATTCTGGACTAATTTAGGAGGAATAATAAATCATTCTCCTACCTGCATCGGTGTCTACTAGCCACTCAGGCAAATCATATTGTCTAAAAATGCATTTTCCCATCGATAACATGACATCATCGTGATTAAAATATATTTATATATATATATATATAAATAGCCCGGCCCCCGGCCACATTTTTTTATCCCAATGCGGCCCCCCGAGTCAAAAAGTTTGGGAAACCCTGGTTTAAGGACATTTTGAAGCGCGGTGTTTTTTTCCTTGACGGAGACGGTCATCACCTGTGGTTGCAGCAGTGGTAGGCGGACGTGAGCGAGAAGCGGTGGCAGGTGGCGCCGGCGAGCATCGGCGTCGTGAAGCACCCAGGACAGCAAAGAGGTCACTACGGTCTCCTCATCAGGAATGTTGATGTCGTCGGACTTGAGCAGCTGCTCCATTTCGTCCGAGGGAAGGAGCAAGAACTCTTGTCCTGCAACCACCTCCAGAAAATGTTCCTGGTGGTCAAACAGTAAGATTTTATTTCAATAGCACTAACATGAGTCACAAAGTGCGCCACCGCTTAAAGTCAACAACATTCAATGAAATGCAACGAGAGGATAGCAAACAGGTAAATGTGACAACATTAGAATACAGTAGAGTTAACAATTAGGTCTGGGGGGCGGGGGAAAAAGCGCATTTAGATGATGTTTAAAAATGTGGAAAGGCAGAGTAAAGTATAGTAGTAAAGTATCCATCCATCTTCTTCCGCTTATCCGAGGTCGGGTCGCGGGGGCAGCAGCCTAAGCAGGGAAGCCCAGACTTTCCTCTCCCCAGCCGGGAGATATAGTTGACCAAACGTGTCCTGGGTCTTCCTCGTGGCCTCCTACCAGTCGGACGTGCCCGAAACACCTCCGAGGCGTTCGCGCGGCATCCTGACCAGATTCCCGACTCACCTCATCTGGTTCCCCTCGATGTGGAGGAGCAGCGGCTTTACTTTGAGCTCCCCCTGGATGACAGAGCTTCTCACCCTATCTCTAAGGGAGAGCCCCGCCACCCGGCGGAGGAAACTCATTTCGCCCGCTCAACCTGTGATCTTGTCCTTTCGGTCATAACCCAAAGCTCATGACCATGAGCAACAAATGTGTGAGCAAATTGTCCAACAATTTAAGAACATTTCTCAACAAGCTATTACAAAGAATTTAGGGATTTCACCATCTACGGTCCGTAATATCATCAAAAGGTTCAGAGAATCTGAAGAAAACCATTCCCGCAACATTGAATGCCCGTGACCTTCGATCCCTCAGGGGGTACAGCTAGGGGTGTAACGGTACGTGTATTTGTATTGAACCGTTTCGGTACGGGGGTTCCGGTTCGGTGCAGAGCAGTACCGAACGAGTTACACACGAACATATGAAATAGCCGCCTATGCTAAAGTCTTAACAGGCTGCTCCGCTCCGTTCTGCCTCTGTCTGTACACAGCACCCTGCATTGTCCCGCCCACACAACCTTCTGATTGGTTACATACGAAGCCAATCAGCAATGCGTATTCAGAACGGATGTCGTCAGCGCTTTAGTGTCGATGTTGAGCAGATAGGTCTTTAGCAGGGGAGCAACGCACTCTCCCCAAATTATATTCCAAGTCAACTACTTTCTAAACATCACTATGAGCCCGTTGACCTTCTAGAAACAAACTGCAGCTCAGCTCACTCGCAGTCCTGGCTTTAGGTGAAGGCTAGTTAGCTTTTAGCGTAACGTTAACTCATTTTGCCATGTGTGCGTGTGTGTGTGTGTGTGTGTGTGTGTGTGTGTGTGCGCGCTCGTGTTTGTGCGTGTGTTATGGAGAGTGTTGATTGAGGTGTTGAAGCAGCAAAAAAGGACATTAAATGAAGAGTTTCTGTCTCTGATAGTGTATAAAATAATGTAAGTGCATCATAAAGCCTACATGAACTCCATGGTGGTCAGGGATGAATTTTCAGCTATAGTTACATGAATCATTAGTAATGTAGCAGCCTAGTTTTGAATGGCAGGGTCCATGCTATCACATGTTGATAAAAATATAACATTTACATAATAAAAATCAACTACAGGCTTCCCCAATGCTGTAATAAATTAAGCATGATGAGTTGACTTGAAACTGTTTAATGTTGCACTTTTTATATGTAGAAGGAAAGTTGTGTCATTTTATTTAATCAAAGCAGCAACTTGAAGCGGTTTAATGTGGATTAACGTGGGCAGAATTATTATAGTGTTCCCAATGTTAAAAGGATCAAGCCATTGTTTACAAATATGGTAAATAAATAACCCCAAAAATTTATATTTTGTTGTTTTCTTACTGTACCGATAATGAACCGAACCGTGACCTCTGAACCGAGGTACGTACCGAACCGAAATTTTTGTGTACCGTTACACCCCTAGGTACAGCATCAAAAAGCGACATGAGTTTGTAAAGGATATCACCACCTGGGCTCAGGAACACTTTATAAAACCACTGTCAGTAACTAGAGTGTGTCGCTACATCTGCAAGTGCAAGTTCAAACTCTATTATGCAAAGCGTAAGCTAGTTATCAACAACACCCAGAAACGCTGGGCCCGAGCTCATCTAAGACGGACTGATGCAAAGTGGAATAGTGATCTGTGGTTTGACGAGTCAATCAATTAATGTTTATATATATAGCCCTAAAGCACAAGTGTCTCAAAGGGCTGCACAAGCCACAACGACATCCGCGGTTCAGCGCCCACATAAGGGTTCTAAGGGCAAGGAAAAACTCAGAACCCAGTGGGACGTCGATGAGAATGACTATGAGAAACCTGTCACGCTTCACGGCGCACTTGCTGCGCGGAGTTACCACTTCGTGGATGCACACACGACCAGTCAGCGGGATTGCAGGTAGGAACAAGTTTTAATATAATAAAACAAAAGAACACTGGTGCAAAAAGGAGAAAAACAAAGTGCGTGCCAATGCACGGAAAGCTAATGCTAAAACGTAGCAGGAAACAGAAAACATTAAACGACGTGCCACACGCACGTGAAGCTAAGGCGGAACTTAGCACAAAATAATCTATGATACCAAATACAAACCGTGACGTGTTGCGAAAAGCAAACAACGGACCGAGGACGAACTAAGGAATCAGGTGGGCTTAAATACACAAATAATTATTAGAAACAGGTGTGTGACAGGAGCCCGTGCGGAGGAACACAATACGTTGCCATGGTGACTAACACAAACAAGGAAGTGCTCAAACAAGGATCAGCAGAGTCCAGAAACAAAACATGAACAAAGACATACAAAAAGGGCTAAACCATAAACGATCCGAGTCACGGATTGTGACACTACCCCCCCTTAAGGGGCAGATCCCCCCCACCCCAACAAGACAGTCCAAAAAAGATGGGAGGACCTGGTGGAGGGTTGGAAAGTCCCGTGTCCCGAATCCACCGAGGACACCATAGGTGGCGGCGGCGGGTGGGACGCCGCTGCCACAAAAGTAATCTGTGGCTGACGAGGGCCAGGGCGCGTCCTGCGGGGAGGGCGCCCTGGGTAGGGCCACCACCGTGGCCGGCGTGGGGGTGGAAGCACCCGCTGAGGAGGACGCCCGGGGTACGGCCACACCCGTAGAGGTGGAAGCGCCCTGCGAGGAGGACGACCTGAGCACGGCCACACCCACAGCCGACGCGGAGGGAGATGCGCCTGGCGTGGTTTTGGACCTGACGCTCGGCGTGGACTTGGGCGTCGACGTCGACTCGGGCGTCGTCTTGGACGTCGACTTGGACTCGGGCGTCGTCGTGGACGTCGTCTTGGACGTCGACTTGGACGTCGGCTTGGACTCGGACGTCGGCTTGGACTCGGAGGCCGGCTTGGACTCGGAGGCCGGCTTGGACTCGGAGGCCGGCTTGGACTCGGAGGCCGGCTTGGACTCGGAGGCCGGCTTGGACTCGGAGGCCGGCTTGGACTCGGAGGCCGGCTTGGACTCGGAGGCCGGCTTCGACTCGGAGGCCGGCTTCGACTCGGAGGCCGGCTTCGACTCGGAGGCCGGCTTCGACTCGGAGGCCGGCTTCGACTCGGAGGCCGGCTTCGACTCGGAGGCCGGCTTCGACTTTGACTTGGACTCGGAGGCCGGCTTGGACTTTGACTTGGACTCGGAGGCCGGCTTGGACTTTGACTTGGACTCGGAGGCCGGCTTGGACTTTGACTTGGACTCGGAGGCCGGCTTGGACTTTGACTTGGACTCGGAGGCCGGCTTGGACTTTGACTTGGACTCGGAGGCCGGCTTGGACTTTGACCTGGACTCGGAGGCCGGCTTGGCCTTTGACTTGGACTCGGAGGCCGGCTTGGACTTTGACTTGGACTCGGAGGCCGGCTTGGACTTTGACTTGGACTCGGAGGCCGGCTTGGACTTTGACTTGGACTCGGAGGCCGGCTTGGACTTGGAGGCCGGCTTGGACTTTGACTTGGACACGGAGGCCGGCTTGGACTTTGACTTGGACTCGGAGGCCGGCTTGCACATGGACTTGGACTCGTAGGCCGGCTTGCACCTGGACTTTGAGGTTGAGCCCGGCGTGGTGCCGGCGTGGGAGGTTGGCGTGGTGCTGGTACTGGGATTAGCCTTAGCCCTGGACTTGGCGTTGGAGGTTGACGTGGTGCTGGCACTGGGGCTAGCCTTGGACATGGACTTGTCATTGGGCTAGGTGCTAGTATTGGTGCAGGTGGCTCGTCTGTTGGTGCGGGCGGAGCCAGCGGCAAGGCAGGCAGCAACCTCAATGGAAGGAGGTCTGCCTGTGCCACTGACACGCCCTCAGCCTTGGACGTTCCCCTCAGCGCGGCGTGCAGCGCGCTGAGGGGAATGTCGGGGTGGCTTGAGACTGGGAGCGAAAGCAGTCCTCCGCGTCCGCTATCCTCGCCATGAATAGCTCCCAGGCCACCACTGCTTCGGCCGGGAGATCCTCTTCCGGCAGCTCAATGTCGTCCTCGCTCTCCCATGGACAAGAGTCTGCTCGGAGCTCCCGGAAGATCTACATCTCTTCTTCCTCGGAGAGGAACACCTGCTCTGGCTGGGGCTGGAGGAGTGCGAAGTGGCTTCTGGCTCGATCCATTCTGTCACGCTTCGTGGTGCACTTGCTGCGCGGAGTTGCCACTTCGTGAATGCACACACGACCAGTCAGCAGGATTGCAGGTAGGAACAAGTTTTAATATAATGAAACAAAAGAACACTGGGGCAAAAGGGGAAAAACAAAGCGCGTGCCAATGCACGGAAAGCTAATGTTAAAACGTAGCAGGAAACAGAAAACATTAAACGACGTGCCACACGCACGTGAAGCTAAGGCGGAACTTAGCACAAAATAATCTATGATACCAAATACAAACCGTGACGTGTTGCGAAAAGCAAACAATGGACCGAGGACGAACTAAGGAATCAGGTGGGCTTAAATACACAAATAATGTGTGTGACAGGAGCCCGTGCGGAGGAACGCAATATGTTGGCATGGTGACTAATACAAACAAGGAAGTGCTCAAACAAGGATCGGCAGAGTCCAGAAACAAAACATGAACAAAGACATATAAAAAGGGCAAAACCATAAACGATCCGAGTCACGGATCGTGACAAAACCTTGGAGAGGACCGCAAATGTGGGTAACCCCCCCTCCAGGGGAAACCGGATGCAATGGACGTCGAGTGGGTCTGACATAATATTGTAAAAGTCTAGTCCAAAGTGGATCTAACATAATAGTGAGAGTCCAGTCCAAAGTGGGGCCAGCAGGAGTCCACATTTCAAATTGTTTTTGGAAACTGTGGACGTCGTGTCCTCCGGACCAAAGAGGAAAAGAACCATTCGAACTGTTCTAGGCGCAAAGTTGAAAAGCCAGCATCTGTGATGGTATGGGGGTGTATTAGTGCCTAAGGCATGGGTAACTTACACATCTGTGAAGGCACCATTCATGCTGAAAGGTACATACAGGTTTTGGAGCAAAATTATCATGGACGCCCCTGCTTATTTCAGCAAGACAATACCAAGCCACGTGTTACAACAGCGTGGCTTCATAGACTGGCCTGCCTGTAGTCCAGTCCTGTCTCCCATTGAAAATGTGTGGCGCATTATAAAACCTAACATACCACAACGGAGACCTCGGACTGTTGAACAACTTAAGCTGTACATCAAGAAAGAATGGGAATAATTCCAACTGAAAAGCTTGAAAAATGTCTCCTCAGTTCCCAAACCTTTACTGAGTGTTATTAAAAGGAAAGGCCATGTAACACTGTGGTAAAAATGCCCCTGTGACAACTTTTTTGCAACGTGTTGCTGCTATTAAATTCCAAGTTAATGATTATTTGCAAATAAAAATTAAGTTTCTCCGTTCGAACATGAAATATCTTGTATTTTCAGTCTATTCAATTGAATATAAGTTGAAAATTATTCATTGTATTCCGTTTTTATTTACCATTTACACAACATGCCAACTTCACCGGTTTTGGGTTTTGTACTCCCGTGTGGGAACTTCATACGCCAAAACCAGTACAAAAATGGTTGATCATGAGTATCGTGACGTCCCTTACTGGTTACCCTGGAAGACACCCACCATGGTGTAGTTGTGAGCGGCCCTCTGCAAGTCATGGCAGCCCTGGGCGTCAGCGTAAGAGCGGATGCCCAAGCAGTTGGAAGGGTGGAGCTGCTTCACCAGGAAGGAACTGCAGGCCTGGACTACAGAGGACAACTGTAGCAGACAAGAGGCTGACAGCAGATACTCAATGGTGTCCTCCCTCAACTCCAGGCGACCTGCAGGACATACAGGTGTGGGGAAAGGAACGCAGGGTAACAAAAAAAAAACGAAAAAAAACGTTAATATTTTATAAAGTGTTTTTAAAATGTCAAGAATGACCTAATGCTGTAATGCAACTTATACAACTGCATGTTCCAAATAATAATTATACTTTGACACATTATTAAGAACATATATCACGCTATAAACACGTTTTTAGTCCTGTTGTATAATATCAACAAAAGAATAAATCAGAAGAAAACACAAAATGTTAACTGTAGGTTCATGTTTGTTTCTATAAAGGCAAATCAAGTAAACTCACCCCAAAGTTAGAGTGAAAGCGATGGTTAAATCCATTTATTGTGGCGTTTTTTTTTTATAGGTATTCATTTTACTATAAATATAATCATAATAATAAAAAAAATAAATACTTGCATTGTTTGGGTAAACAGATTATTTTTGAACCATTCTCAAAGAGTCAAAAAAAAATCTCTATATCTTGTGAATAAGTTTCCCCTCTGTGCTGTCCGCCATTTTACTCCCCACCCAGTTTCTTCTTCTTTCCTATTTTTGGCGGACGGCACCATGCGCAAATAACAGAAGCTTCGACGGCCTTCAATTGACTAAGCAGCACTACCTGTCGTTGTCTAATCTTGAACGGGTTTGTGCTGAAAACAAAGTTTTGTTGTGCTTGTGCAATGACAATGAAGACCGACCTACCTGCCTGTCGTTGTAAAGTGTGAATTACAGGTGCTCTGAGTGCAAATGTGTGTCTCACGCAAGTTGGAATAATACTGGCAAAAGTTTAAGTTGAAGAAAATTGTTTTAATACTTATATGTGAATCGTTTTTATTAATTAAACAAAATATTTCTTATACTTTAGAATTGTTTTTTTTACCTAAAGAAAGTAGTTCATAATTATACTTGTGAATTGTTTTTTCATCCATCCATCCATTTACTACCGCTTATTCCCTTTTGTTTTTATACTTGATAATTGTTTTTTATTGAACAAAGTTGTTTTTATACCTGCAAATCGTCCTTTTATTTGAAGAAAATAGTTGTCATACTTGTGAATCGTTTACTTGAAGAAAATTGTCATACTTGTGAATTGTTTTTTCACTAAACAAAATTGTTTTCATACTTGTGAATCTTTAAACATTCAGAAAATTTAATGATATACTTGTGAATCGTTTTTAATTTAACAAAATTGTTTTTATACTTAAAAAAATGTTATAATTAAAGAAAATTGTTGTTATATGTGTTAATCTTTTTTTTTACTTGCAAAAAAATGAGTTTTTATACATGTTTTCTTAATGGAAGAACATTGTTTTTATACTTGCAAATTAATGTTATTAAAGAAAATTGTTGTTATACCTGCAAATTGTTCTTTTACTTGAAGAAAATTGTTTTTATACTTCTGAATCGTTTTTTACTTGAAGAAAATTGTTGTTATACTTGTGAATTGTTTTTTCACTAAAGAGAATTGTTTTTATACTTGTGAATCGTTTTTTTTACATTCAGAAAATGTGTTTTGATACTTATGAATATTTTTTTGTAATTTAACAAAATAGTTTTTATACTTAAAAAATATTATAATGAGAGAAAATTGTATTAATACGTGTTAATTGTTTTTTTTTACTTGCGGAAAAAACGTTTTTATACTTGTGAGTCATTGTAAGTTTCCCCTCTCTTATGTCCACCATTTTACTTCCCACCCGACTTCTACTTCTGTCCTATTTTTGGCAGACAGCACCATGCGCAAATGACAGAAGCTTCGACAACCTTCAATCGACTAAACAGCACTACCTGTCGTTGTAGAGTTCGATTTATGGGTGCTCTGAGTGCAAATTTGTGTGTCGCGCAAGATGGAATAATTTAAAATTTTTAAATTGAAGAAATGTGTTTTTATACTTGAATGTGAATCTTTTTTTTTAATTGAACAAAATAGTTTTTATACTTAAGAATATTTTTTTGTACTTGAAGAAAATTGTTGTTATACTTTTGAATTGTTCTTTTACTTGGATAAAATTGTTGTTGTACTTGTAAAACGTTTTTCCACTCAAAAAAATTGTTATACTTCCGAATCGTTCTTTTACTTAAATAAAATAGTTTTCATGCTAGCCAATTGTTATTTTACTTGAAGAAAATTGTTTTTATCAAGCGAATCGTTCCTTTACTTGAAGAAAATAATCGTTCTACTTGCAAAACGTTTTTTCATTAAACAAAATTGTTTTTACACTTGTGAATCGTATTTTTTTACTTGCAGAAAATGTGTTTTTATACTTGTGAAACATTTTTTGGTGTTGAACCAAAGTGTTTTTATACTTGTGAAACGTTTTTTTTTCACAACACAAAATTGATTTATACTTGCCAGACGTTTTTTTACTTGAAAAAAATGTTTGTTAAACTAGTGAATCGTTCTTTTACTTGGAGAAAATGATTGTTCTACTTGTAAAACGTTTTTCCATTAAGCAAAATATTTTTTACACTTGTGAATCTTATTTTTCTACTTGCAGAAAATGTGTTTTTATACTTGTGCAAAAATTTTGGGTGTTGAACGAAATTGTTTTTATACTTGTAAAACGTTTTTTTCACTACACAAAATGTATTTATACTTGCCAGTTTTTTTTACTTGAAAAAAAAGTTTGTTATACTAGCGAATCGTTCTTTTATTTGAAGAAAATGATCGTTCTCCTTGTAAAACGTTTTTCCATTCAACAAAATAGTTTTCATACTTGCGAATCATTTTTTTTTACTTGCAAAAAATGTGTTTTTAGACCTGTAAAACATTTTTTTAATTGAACCAAATTTTTATACTTGTAAATTGTTGTCGTAATTCAAGAACATTGTTGATATACCTGCGAATGTTTTTTTCACTTGAAGAAAATTGTAGTTCTACTCGTGAATTATACTTGTACAGCGCTTTTCTAACTTCAAGGTACTCAAAGCGCTTTGACACTATTTCCACATTAACCCATTCACACACACATTCACACACTGATGGAGGGAGCTGCCATGCGAGGCCCTAACCGCCACCCATCAGGAGCAAGGGTGACAGGTCTTGCTTAAGGACACGACGAACGTGACGAGGTTGGTATGAGGTGGAGATCGAACCAGGAACACTCAGGTTGCTGGCACGGCCACTCTCCAAACCTCGCCACGCCGTCCCCCCAAAAATTGCTATTCCTTTAAATCGTTTCTTTACTAAAGACAATTGTTTTTTGTTTTTTTTACATGCGAATCATTGACCGTAACGAGGGAGTAAAAATATTTTTGTGTTTGTGGAGTTTTGGCAGTAATTTTACTCCATAGCACTATGCACTTTATTTTGTTAAACAAATTGTATGTAGCATTTAATACCACAAATTTGACTAACTGCACTAGAGCAAGCCCGGTCACAGGCAATTACAGAGCCCGCTAGCCTGGGTATGGAGTCAGTTAAGTTAGAACTAGCCAGCGCTAGGCTGGATGATCCCTGTACACATAGCAATTTTCGTAGAATAATACACAACTCACAAAATGTTTTTTCTACTGTGTCTATGACTACGTCAGAGTTAGACATGCGTTCTACTGAGGTGGCAAATTATGATGAGTTCAGTTTATCGCAGCGCCAAGTAGACAATCTGAAAATTCCCGTCATATCAATTCCTAGATATGGTCGTAATTATTTTAAGTACACTGCGCATAATAAACGCAACATTATTAATATTGCTACTACGGATAATTTTATCAACAACTCCTTAAAACAGCCCACTACCTATAATATGGGCTTTTTTAAACATCAGATCTTTGTCTCCCAAAACGTTATTAGTCAATGAGGTCATTAGAGACAACAACCTTAACGTCATCGGTCTTAGCGAAACCTGTCTTAAACCAGACGACTTTTTTGCGATAAATGAGGCATCCCCTCCTAACTATACGAATGCGCATATTGCCCGTCACCTCAAAAGGGGAGGGGGTGTCGCACTAATATACAACGAAAACTTTAACTTTAGTCCTAACTTAAATAATAAATATAAATCGTTTGAGGTGCTTTCTATGAAGTCTGCCACACCTCTGCCTCTGTGCCTGGCCGTTATCTACCGCCCCCCAGGGCCCTATTCGGACTTTATTAGTGAATTCTCAGAGTTTGTTGCTGATCTAGTGACGCACGCCGATAATATAATTATAATGGGGGACTTTAATATCCATATGAATACCCCATTGGACCCACCGTGCGTGGCGCTCCAGACTATAATTGATAGCTGTGGTCTTACACAAATAATAAATGAACCGACGCATCGCAGCGGTAATACGATAGACCTAGTGCTTGTCAGAGGTATCACCGTCTCCAAAGTTATGATACTCCCGTATACTAAAGTAATGTCCGATCATTACCTTATAAAATTCGAAGTTCAGACTCATGTTCGGCAAGCTAATAATAATAATAACTGCTATAGCAGCCGCAACATTAATGCTGCCACAACGACGACTCTTGCGGACCTACTGCCCTCGGTAATGGCACCGTTCCCAAAGTATGTGGGCTCTATTGATAACCTCACTAACAACTTTAACAACGCCCTGCGCGAAACCATTGATAGTATAGCACCGCTGAAGTTAAAAAAGGCTCCAAAAAGGCGTATGCCATGGTTTACTGAAGAAACTAGAGCTCAGAAATTATTATGTAGAAAGCTGGAACGCAAATGGCGCACGACTAAACTTGAGGTGCACCATCAAGCATGGAGTGATAGTTTAATAACTTATAAACGCATGCTTACCTTAGCTAAAACTAATTATTACTCAAATCTCATCCGCATTAAAAAAACGATCCAAAATTTTTGTTTAGTACAGTAGCATCGCTAACCCAACAAGGGACTCCTTCCAGTAGCTCCACCCATTCGGCAGATGACTTTATGAAGTTCTTTAATAAGAAAATTGAACTTATTAGAAAGGAGATTAAAGACAATGCGTCCCAGCTACAACGGGGTTATAGTAACACAGATACGATTGTATATACGGCGGATACTGCAAATATCCAAAATAGTTTCTCTCGTTTTGATGAAATAACATTAGAAGGATTGGTACAACGTGTAAATGGAATAAAACAAACAACATGTTTACTTGACCCACTTCCTGGGAAACTTATCAAGGAGCTTTTTGTATTATTAGGTCCATCAGTGCTAAATATTATAAACGTATCACTTTCCTCGGGCACTGTTCCCGTTGCATTCAAAAAAGCGGTTATTCATCCTCTCCTTAAAAGACCTAACCTCGATCCTGACCTCATGGTAAACTACCGACCGGTGTCTCACCTTCCCTTTATTTCGAAAATCCTCGAAAAAATTGTTGCAGAGCAGCTAAATGAGCACTTAGCGTTTAACAATCTATGTGAAACCTTTCAATCCGGTTTCAGGGCAAATCACTCGACTGAGACAGCCCTCGCAAAACTGACTAATGATCTATTGCTAACGATGGACTCTGATGCGTCATCTATGTTGCTGCTCCTCGATCTTAGCGCTGCTTTCGATACCGTCGATCATAATATTTTATTAGAGCGTATCAAAATACGAATTGGTATGTCAGACTCAGCCCTGTCATGGTTTAACTCTTATCTTACTGATAGGATGCAGTGCGTCTCCTATAACAGTGTGACCTCGGACTATGTTAAGGTAACGTGTGGAGTTCCCCAGGGTTCGGTCCTTGGCCCTGTACTCTTCAGCATCTACATGCTGCCGCTAGGTGACGTCATACGCAAATACGGTATTAGCTTTCACTGTTATGCTGATGACACCCAACTTTACATGCCCCTAAAGCTGACCAACACGCCGGACTGTAGTCAGTTGGAAGCGTGTCTTAATGAAATTAAACAATGGATGTCCGCTAACTTTTTGCAACTTAATGCCATAAAAACGGAAATGCTGATTATCGGTCCTGCTAGACACCGACCTCTATTTAATAATACAACTTTAACATTTGACAACCAAATAATAAAACAAGGTGACTCTGTAAAAAATCTGGGTATTATCTTCGACCCAACTCTCTCCTTTGAGTCACACATTAAAAGCGTTACTAAAACGGCCTTCTTTCATCTCCGTAATATCGCTAAAATTCGCTCCATTTTGTCCACTAAAGACGCAGAGATCATTATCCATGCGTTTGTTACGTCTCGTCTCGATTACTGTAACGTATTATTTTCGGGTCTCCCCATGTCTAGCATTAAAAGATTACAGTTGGTACAAAATGCGGCTGCTAGACTTTTGACAAGAACAAGAAAGTTTGATCACATTACGCCTGTACTGGCTCACCTGCACTGGCTTCCTGTGCACTTAAGATGTGACTTTAAGGTTTTACTACTTACGTATAAAATACTACACGGTCTAGCTCCAGCCTATCTTGCCGATTGTATTGTACCGTATGTCCCGGCAAGAAATCTGCGTTCAAAAGACTCCGGCTTATTAGTGATTCCTAGAGCTCAAAAAAAGTCTGCGGGCTATAGAGCGTTTTCCGTTCGGGCTCCAGTACTCTGGAATGCCCTCCCGGTAACAGTTCGAGATGCTACCTCAGTAGAAGCATTTAAGTCTCATCTTAAAACTCATCTGTATACTCTAGCCTTTAAATAGACCTCCTTTTTTAGACCAGTTGATCTGCCGCTTCTTTTCTTTCTCCTATGTCCCCCCCTCCCTTGTGGAGGGGGTCCGGTCCGATGACCATGGATGAAGTACTGACTGTCCAGAGTCGAGACCCAGGATGGACCGCTCGTCGGGACCCAGGATGGACCGCTCGCCTGTATCGGTTGGGGACATCTCTACGCTGCTGATCCGCTTGAGATGGTTTCCTGTGGACAGGACTCTCACTGCTGTCTTGGAGCCACTATGGATTGAACTTTCACAGTATCATGTTAGACCCGCTCGACATCCATTGCTTTCGGTCCCCTAGAGGGGGGGGGTTGCCCACATCTGAGGTCCTCTCCAAGGTTTCTCATAGTCAGCATTGTCACTGGCGTCCCACTGAATGTGAATTCTCCCTGCCCACTGGGTGTGAGTTTTCCTTGCCCTTTTGTGGGTTCTTCCGAGGATGTTGTAGTCGTAATGATTTGTGCAGTCCTTTGAGACATTTGTGATTTGGGGCTATATAAATAAACATTGATTGATCATTGATTGACAAATTTCACAAAGGTCTCATAAAAATGTATCAACATCTAAAAATATTGTGAATAGGGTAAAGTATCCAGCTCAACCTGTAAGTTAACCAGTAAGTTTCCCCTCTTTTATGTTCACCATTTTACTCCACACCCTGCTTTTTCTTCTTTCCTATTTTTGGCGGACGGCACCATGCGCAAATGACAGAAACTTCGACAACCTTCAATTGACTAAACAGCACTACCTGTCGTTGTAGAGTGCAAGTTGGAATAATTTCAAATTTCAAAATTTTAACTTTGACAAATTTGTTTTTATACTTGAATGTGAACATTTCTTTTAATCGTATAAAATATTTTTTATACTTGAATCATTTTTTTTACTTGAATAAAATTGTTGTTACTTCAATAAAAAATGTTTTGTACTTGTAAAACGTGTTTCCACAAAAAAAAAATTGTTATACTTCCGAATCGTTCTTTTTTTGAATAAAATAGTTTTTACACTAGCCAATTGTTCTTTTACTTGAAGAAAATTGTTATATGAGCAAATTGTTCTTTAACTTGAAGAAAATGATCGTTCTACTAGTAACGTTTTTCTATTAAACAAAAAAGTTTTTTTCACTAGTGAATATTTTTTTACTCATAGAAATAGTGTTTTTATGCTTGTGAAACATTTGTTTGAGTTGAACCAAATTGTTTTTATACTTGCAAATTGTCGTAATTAAAGAAAATTGTAGATATAACTGCAAATTTATTTTTTTACTTTAAAATAATTGTTGTTATAGCTTTAAATAATTTCTTTACTGAAGATAATTATTTTTTGAAATTACGAATCATTGAGCGAACTTGGGGAGTAAAAAAATGTTTGTGTGTTTGTGGAGTTTTGGCAGTAATTTTACTCCATAGCACTATGCACTTTATTTTGTTCAAAAAATTGTATGTAGCATCCAATACCAAAAATGTAATACATCTCTAATAATATTATATTAACCAATTGTAAATGTAATAAGATATGTTAAATAAACATGAGTTTATTTTAGTTACCCGCTATAAAAGATTTTGGGTTATACTTCTATAGCACTTTTCTACCTTCAAGGTACTCAAGGTGCTTTGATACTATTTCCACCATAGACATCTTATAAGTAGACGCAGCATGGAGCGCTACTGCCTACTTGTTTCCTACCTGTCAACTGTCAGTTTAGGTTGCTCTCCGGCTCCTCATCACCATTTAAAGATGGCGGCCCAATTTCTCGCATCACAGCAGCCAATGCTGCGTCTACTTATAAGATGTCTATGATTTCCACATTCACACACTGATGGCGGGAGCTGCCATGCCAGGCTGTAACCATAACCCACCAAGAGTCTCTTGCTCAAGGACACAACGGACGTGACTAAGTTGGTAGAAGGTGGGGTTTGAACAAAGAATCCTCAGGTTGCTGGCACGGCCACTACCCCAACCACGCCACGCCGTCCCTAATTTTCAGTCCTATGATTTTTTTGGGAACAAGACTGAAATTGTATTGGCTTTGATACCAAAAAAATCGTCTCTGGTTGGAGGGCAAAATGTTGATCGGGACATCCCCGATCATTATCGAACATCGCTTACCACAACCTCTATCGCTGCGGTCATTTCCGCCTAAAACGTACTCTCCATTTGAATCAAACTGGATTGAAGCGTTCATACCTGTGTATGCGTATTGAACCAGGACCCACAATGCATCAGGGTCGACGCCCTCTATCTTCACCTCGTCCTGCTTAGCTTCCCGCACATCGCTGGTGAACATGGCCGCGAAGTAGTCCGACACAGATGAGAGTACCAGCCTGCGAGAAGGGAGAGGTTTCTTAAGAAAGTTGATGAATTGAACCTACTTTGTAATAAAAGATGATCACAAACACATACAAACCCCGTTTTCATATGAGTTTGGAAATTGTGTTAGATGTAAATATAAACGGAATACAATGATTTGCAAATCCTTTTCAACCCATATTCAGTTGAATATGCTACAAAGACAACATTTTTGATGTTCAAACTGATTATCTTTTTTGGGGGGGGAAATAATAATTAACTTTAGAATTTGATGTCAGCAACACGTGACAAAGAAGTTGTGAAAGGTGGCAATAAATACTGATATAGTTGAGGAAAGCTCATCAAACTCTTATTGGAACATCCCACAGGTGTGCAGGCTAATTGGGAACAGGGGGGTGCCATGATTGGGTATAAAAACAGCTTCCCAAAAAATGCTCAGTCTTTCACAAGAAAGGATGGGGCGAGGTACACCCCTTTGTCCACAACTGCGTGAGCAAATAGTCAAAACAGTTTAAGAACAACGTTTCTCAAAGTGCAATTGCAAGAAATTTAGGGATTTCAACATCTACGGTCCATAAAATCATCAAAAGGTTCAGAGAATCTGGAGAAATCACTCCACGTAAGCGGCATGGTCGGAAACCAACATTGAATGACCGTGACCTTCGATCCCTCGGACGGCACTGTATCCAAAACAGACATCAATCTCTATATCACCACATGGGCTCAGGAACAATTCAGAAAACCACTGTCACTAAATACAGTTGGTCGCTACATCTGTAAGTGCAAGTTAAAGCTCTACTATGCAAAGCCAAAGGTATTTATCAACAACATCCAGAACCGCCGCCGGCTTCTCTGGGCCCGAGATCATCTAAGACGGATTGATGCAAAGTGGAAAAGTATTCTGTGGTCTGACGAGTCCAGATTTCAAATTGTTTTTGGAAATATTCGACATCGTGTCATCCGGACAAAAGGGGAAGCGAACCATCCAGACTGTTATCGACGCAAAGTTCAAAAGCCAGCATCTGTGATGGTATGGGGGTGCATTAATGCCCAAGGCATGGCTAACTTACACATCTGTGAACGCAAAATTAATGCTGAAACGTACATACAGGTTTTGGAACAACATATGCTGCCATCTAAGCGCTGTCTTTTTCATGGACGCCCCTGCTTATTTCAGCAAGACAATGCCAAGCCACATTCAGCACGTGTTACAACAGTGTGGCTTCGTAAAAAAAGAGTGCGGGTACTTTCCTGGCCCGCCTGCAGTCCAGACCTGTCTCCCATTGAAAATGTGTGGCGTATTACGAAGCGTAAAATACGACAGCGGACTGTTGAACGACTGAAGCTCTACATAAAACAAGAATGGGAAGGAATTCCACTTTCAAAGCTTCAACAATTAGTTTCCTCAGTTCCCAAACGTTTATTGAGTGTTGTTAAAAGAAAAGGTGATGTAACACAGTGGTGAACATGCTCTTTCCCAACAACTTTGGCACGTGTTGCAGCCATGAAATTCTAAGTTAATAATTATTCGCAAAACAAAAAAATAAAGATTATGAGTTCGAACATCAAATATATTGTCTTTGTAGTGCATTCAATTGAATATGGGTTTAAAAGGATTTGCAAATCATTGTATTCCGTTTATATTTACATCTAACACAATTTCCCAACTCATATGGAAACGGGGTTTGTAGCATTTACAACAACGTGTCAACTTCACTGGTTTTGGGTTTTGTATTTTCCTTACCTCCGTAAAAAAGTTTTATTATGATCGTGCAACCTTAATAAAGCTGAGAGAGCGCAGCAATTTCTGACTTTTTGACCCAGCTATGTTGAAGTCTTTCTCCGAACTAGCATGCTATTCTAACCAGACGCTCAGACAAAGACACACCCAAATGAAAGCGCTGACAAAAGACTACGCCCGGCGCGTGATTAGCAAAGGAAGGCTCACTCCTCCGGTTATACTATTGTCAAATGTTCAGTGTCCAGAAAATATGATCGAGTAACTTCAACTTTAGCGGCAAGACTGCAATGAGGGAGAACAGCTACCCTCATTCATTCAATCAATCAATGTTTACTTATATAGCCCTAAATCATAAGTGTCTCAAAGGGCTGCATAAGCCACAACAACATCCTCGGCTCAGATCCCACATCAGGGCAAGGAAAAACTCAACCCAATGGGATGACAATGAGACATCTTGGAGGGGACCCCAGATGTGGGGCTTGACTCACACACCTGATTTGTTTAGGATTCATGCACCTGTGTTAAACATTTCACCATGAAGCCTGTAGTTGCCAGGTAGTCAGGCTGGCGACATCTGTCGAGACCAGGACTTTGGCGCGGTTTGTTTTCCCATGGTGCAAAGCGACTGGACTGGACGAAGCGTGAAGGTAAGGACATGATTTCATTTTAACACTAACAAAAGTACAAACACCCTGCGATGACATTGCGACTTGTCCAGGGTGTACACCGCCTTCCGCCCGATTGTAGCTGAGATAGGCACCAGCGCCCCCGCGACCCCAAAGGGAATAAGTGGTAGGAAATGGATGGAAAAGTACAAACAAAAGGCGCGCACAAGGCGGAGACACTAACTTAGCGTATGGAAACAAAAACTAACTCTTAGACAGACTATGGACATGGAACCAAAAAAAAAAACACTTACTGTGACGTGAAACGAGCAGCATGAACTATGAGATGGAAAAAAAACTATCATGAACAGAGCATGAAAAGAACAATGTCAGGGGTATATCAAGAGTGGATCAAGAGTGAATCAAGGGTGATGTCGCCAGCCAGACTACCTGGCAACTACAGGCTTAAATAATGGTGAAATGATTAACACAGGTGCATGAAGTCCAAATAAATCAAGTGAACTAATTGGTCGTCATGGTGACAAAACAAACAAGAGTGCACAAAGCGTCCAAAACCAAAACAGAACATAACTAAACAAAACGTGACCACAGAACATTAAACAATGTCATTTTTTGAGCCTACCTGTGTGCAGGTATCCGTCTGTCCCCAGCCACCAGCGTGACATCACAGAGCTGCTGGCTTCTCAAGTAGCCTTCCATCTTGCGAAAGGTGAGGTCGGCGTGGGACAGGGTGGCGAAGATGCTCTCCTCGGGACAGGCACAGGGCTCCAAGGACACGCACGAGGACAGCGTGGCATTGCTGTTGGACGTCCTGGACCCCCGTGCAGCAAAGACGCAGAAAGAAATTAAAAGTCTTATTTATCTGAAGCTGTGTTGTCCTTACCTCACATATTATTGTGCTCCAATGCTTCTCGGTTTTAAAGAAGAGTCAGGAAAATGGTCCAATTAGGAGCGATATAAGTGTACCCTACTTAAAAGAGAGGGTGTGACTCAAACTGCTGCGGGAGCCAAAGCTGGAAGATATGCATTAACTTGGTGTTTTTCAACCTTTTTTTTGCCCTACCTTTATTTGACTTAAATGTATTTTATTTTATATGATCACTTGGTGCAGCCGGGCCGGAGCAGGAGGGGATAGAAAGAGAAAAAAAGAAAGACAGAGGGGGAAATTGTGCGGATAAGACAGAGAGACCAAAACAACAACAGCAAACACAACAATAACAACAACAACAACAATAGAACAACATCAGCACATATGATTTGTACAAATATGATGGTAAAAGTGATAGCAAAGAAGCAGTTAGAGAAATAAATAATAATACAGAAATGACAATGAGCATTTTTACACTACAAAAGGAGCATAACAAATACCAATAGAAATAGCGCTATTGATAATGAATAATACCAATAATTTACCACTATTATCAACAATACAGATGTTCGAAAGCAACAATACATAGACGTAATGATGTCAAGACTAAGACTATGGTGTGGATTGTTTTCCCGAGGTGCGAAGCGACTGGATGGCGTGAAGGTAACGACAGATTTTAATTTTAACACTCAAAAGTACTACAAAAACAAAGGGTATAAACAAAAACTCACACAAAGGCAGAACCATGGACAAAAAACAAAACTTGCAAACTGTGATATGAATAAAGAAAACTTACTTAGAACGAGAAAAGAGCATGAAAAAGAGCAGCATTGATCATCAGCATGAATAACAAGGGTGGATAGAGGGTGATGTCGCCAGGCTGACTGCCTGGCAACTGCAGGCTTAAATAATGATGTGGCGCTTGACAACAGGTGCATGAGTCCAAATGAATCAGGTGCGTGACATGAGGACAGGTGAAAACTAATGGGTTGTCACGTAAACAAAGCAGGGAGTGAAAAAACCGGAACTGACAAAATCCAAAAACCAAACAGAACATGGCCAAACTAAACATGATCACCAGGACATGACAAATGACAACTAGAGATAAAAAATTAATAACGAAAAATGGAGGGGAGGAAAAAGAAGTGATCCATATAAACCTTGTACATTGTTATATTAACATTAGGTTAAGCCAGGCCGGGGCAATTATTTTGACTCGGGGGCCAAATTTAGTGAAAAAAAATGTGTCAGGGGGGCCGGTATATTTGATTTTTAGGAACACTAATGCAAAACCTCACAATAATGTCTGATTGAATGCTAAAAACATTATGACAGACCGCCCTAAAAAATGTAATGTAATTTTACATTTTTCTATGAACGATAAAACACTGAATATTGACAACACATGAACGTCACACCCCCATTTCGATCGACATATTTTACAATCAGGTGAAACGCAACAAAAATGAAACAGTGAAATATGAACGCGAAGAGTACAAAATAAACCCACCTCAAATCTGATATTTGCTGAATTTCCCCAAGGGATCAATAAAGTACTTTATATTCTATTGTATATATCACTAAGCTTTAGAACTTTTTTGTGAAAATCTCCTTCCGCGTCTGTAGAAACGCCTACCGCCCACGCTGCTTGGTGCCACGTCTGAGCTGCTGTGACGTAGATGGCCATAGTAACTAATTAGTTGACCATAGCAACTAACTAGATTACAATAGCAAATAATTAGATTACTATAGTAACTAGTATATCATCCAAAAGTGCAGATTCCAAGCATTGAAATACTTTGAGTAGTTGAAGACTTACGGTCATTAGAAAACATCACAGCACATCATAATGGCAGCTACACTTATCATCTTAAAGATCTAAAAAAATGATTTGGGAATGTCCGGCAGGCCAGATTGAAAAGCTCATCGGGCCAGGTCTGGGTTAAGCTTTGTCAGTGTGCCATGTGTTACCCAGTTTCCCCTGGAGCTACAACGTTAATATGTGTTTGGTGAAACGTGATTATGTGCATGAGTGTATGTATGTATATGTACTTGTATATGAACAGAATGTGCATATGTATGTTTGTACAGTGAATGTATAGGTACATGTATGTGTATATTTATGTTTGTTCGGTGAATGTATATGTACAGTATGTGTATATTTATGTCTGTACAGTGAGTGTATATGTACAGTATGTGTATATGTATGTTTGTTCAGTGAATGTATATATACAATATGTGTGTATGTATGAACTTTCAACCTTTTTTGAGGCAAGGGACATTTTTTTTTCATTGAAAAATGCAGTGGCACACCACCAGCAGAATACATTGAAAAATGAAACTCAGCAGCTAATAGTAAAAAGTCATTCTCGCAATTGTTGGATACGAATTAAAATCATATCCAGGAGTGCATGACTATAGTTCTTGTCTCAAACTAGGTGTACTGTCACCACCTGTCACATCATGCCCTGACTCATTTTGACTGGGGGGTTGGAATATAATTACAACACTTTATGTACATATTTATATACAGATTTGAACAATTAGTTATTCACTGAAATATATGTATTAATTGTGGTTCTTACAAAAAATATATAATCTTATAAAATAGAAAAGCTAAAATGTCTCTTAAAGCCCACTCCAAAATTCTTGATTTTTAGACTGCCATCAGTTTTACTCCCTACACTTAACCATGTGTTTCCTACTACCTGCAGACTTTGCACCCTTTGTTTTTTCTACTTGCCCGACTTCTCAAATCTACTTGCCCCAATATTTTTACTTGTCCTGCCTAGGTTTTTTTCTGGGTGTGTAGTGCTCATGGCTTATATCTTACTAAAATCCTTCCCGTTGACTATTTCCAACACTACACAGTATTTATTATTATTATTTTTATCTATAATTACATTTAAATGGCATTGCATACATGTAAAATTAAATGCTATTTCACATTATTTGACCAGTAGCAGTTACACCCATCTGAACAGGTCAGCTACCTGTTTAAAGCCCGATCACAGTTGAAATCTTGAAATTAAGGGCCTTTAATGGCTAAAACATTAACCTGGACAACATTTTAACAGCTGGTTGGCTCAGATTTTATTCTTTTCATTGCATTCACATGCTGGAGTGGACAGTGCACAATTTAGCTTTCAGTATTAATGCAGTATCTGAAGCACCGTCTCCATGTGTGTTTATTGACAACAGGTTTATAACCTGGACATGTTAGCTCGTCGGTTTGGTAACAGGTGACTGTAACTGCGTGCGTCTGCTCCGGTCCCGAAAATAAAAATTAAGAAAATCTGAGTCTGTGCTGCACACTGCACAGGTTCAGCCCACTTTTGAACTTGTTTGCCAGGACGTCTTACCCTCGTATTTTGATCTGGTCGGTCCGTTATTCCTTTACTTCGTCGTCGTCGTCTTCTTCTTCTTCTTCTTCTGATCCACCAGGTGAATTATGTGCAATTATCGGAGTTACAATGCATACTAGGCTACCGCCACCTACTGCACCGGAGTTGTAACTACAAGCTCCATTCACAGACAGAGTCCCATTGCTTTTATGAGCGGTTGAGCGAGTCAAAAGCCGAAAAATCTATTTGTGGCGGCCGCAATTCTTTCGTGGCGGGCCGCCGCAAATAAATGAATGTGTGGGAAACCCTGCAGCCCATTAGTTTTTACCTGTCCTTATGTCACGCACCTGTCTCACGTTTTGCATTCGCACACCTGTCACTAATCACCACAGCATTTATTATACCTGTAGTTCCCAGGTAGTCAGCCAGGCGACTTTACCTCTATTCACGTCATGCCATGTTACCTCCACTCTGCTTCAGACTGTCCATAGTTTCCCTCCTGCTCATGCCACGTAAGTTTTTGGTTTATGTAATGCCACAGTTAGTGTCATTTGTTTTTTGTCCATAGTTCTGCCTTTGTGCTAGTTTTGTTTTCATAGCCAAGTTTTGTACTTCCGCCCTTATGCACGCCTTTTGTTTATTCCTTTTATGAATAAAATTAAATATGTCCTTACCTTCACGCCTTGCCTGTGCCAACTTTCCTTTGCCTTCCGGAAAAACAAACCCCAAAATCCACATTTTGACACTGGTTTGCAAAAACACTGCATTACCTCATGCTCCTTGATTTTCCAGCCACACTCCCGATCCGTAGAAACAGGAAGGCATCCGTGGAAAATATTAGGCATAGTGCCGTTTACACATCCAGTTGAGCTGATGAGATGTGTGTGCACATGTAGAAAGGAAGTATAGCCTGCATGGCTCCCAAGACAACGATTCATTGATGAGAGTTATGGTGTTTTTAATGTTGAGCCCCTAGCAGCAACAAGCCGATAAGAAATTAACAGATGCCACCTTTGGGGATGTTTACTGAATATAAAGGTGCAAGTTTCTAATTAACCTTAGGTGCAAGCTTTTAGATTGTGGGAGGAAGCAAAGCCACACACAAACAAACTCCAATAGAGAGTTTTCTTGACAATGGGAACGACATGCTAACTGCCATATGCCAAAAGAAGTCCTTAATTTTAGACTATTAAAAGCATGACCAGAGCCAGGAACAGACCAACAAAGCAACCGAGAGAGTCGACGCTGTCCTAGGCTACCCACTAACCCACAGTCAATGTCTGGTCCATGCGGATGAGCGGGAATCCGTCCAGGGGGAATAGGTCGGCAACCCGAAATGTTGAATGAGCTGTATTGGACCAAAAATACAATATAGAAATTTGTCTGGAGCCGCAAAAAATTCAATGCCTTGTATGAGTCTTATAATGAAGGCAACACATGATGTAAGTGTCTATATTAGCCTACTACCAAAATGACTTTAAAAGTTTTATATAAGTGTTATAATGAAGACAACACATTATGTGTCTATATTAACGTACTATCAAAATTACTTTAAAAGTCTTATTTAAGTGTTTTAATGAATGCAACACATAATGTAAGTGTCTATATCAGCTATATTAGCCTACTATCAAAATGACTTCAAAAGTCGTATATAAGTGCTCTAATGAAGACAACACATGATGCAAGTGTCTATATCAGCTATATTAGCCTACTACCAAAATGACTTTAAAAGTTGTATATAAGTGTTACAATGAAGACAACACATGATGTAAGTGTCTATATTAGCCTACTATCAAAATTACTTTAAAAGTCGTATTTAAGTGTTTTAATGAATGCAACACATGATGTGTCTATATCAGCTATATTAGCCTACTATTAAAATTACTTAAAAGTCTAAAAGTTTAATTAATGAAGACAACACATGATGTAAGTGTCGATATTAGCCGTATTAGCCTACTATCAAAATGACCTTAAAAGTCTTAAATAAGTGTTAAAATGAAGACAACACATGAAGTAAGTGTATATAATAGCCTACTATCAAAATGACTGTGTTGCAGGCTGACACAAATCTTTGCTGACAAAAACGTTGAAATGTTATGTAATTTCCATCTGAGATGGACTGATGCAAAGTGGAAAAGTGTTCTGCGGTCTGACGAGTCCACATTTCAAATTGTTTTTCGGAAACTGTGGACGTTGTGTCCTCCGGAACAAAGAGGAAAAGAACCATCCGGATTGTTCTAGGCGCTAAGTTCAAAAGCCAGCATCTGTGATGGTATGGGGGTGTATTAGTGCCCAAGGCGTGGGTAACTTACACATCTGTGAAGGCACCATTAATGCTGAAAGGTACATACAGGTTTTGGAGCAACATTATCGTAGACGCCCCTGCTTATTTCAGCAGGACAATGCCAAGCCACGTGTTACAACAGCGCGTCTTCATAGTAAAAGAGTACGGGTACGAGAGTGACCTGCCTGGCGACTGTTGAACAACTTAAGTTGTACATCAAGCAAGAATGGAAAATAATTCCACCTGAAAAACTTTGAAAATGTGTCTCCTCAGTTCCCAAGCGTTAACTGAGTGTTGTTAAAAGGAACGGCCATGTGACACCATATATTCGAATAGCTTCAAAAAGATAGGGTTGTGAATCTTCATTTGTCAAAAAACAGTTGTCTTCCTTGTCTATTACCAAGTCTGCCATGATTAAAAAACACAGTCGCGTTTGTTTCCGGAAGTAGGACATACATTTCCCTCAGCGTTTTGTTGTTAAGGCGGCCGTCTTAACAACAAAGAGCCGTCACCTTAGGTAAAGTCTTAACAAGCTGCTCCGCTTTGTTCTGCCTCCGTCAGTATGTCTCTGCAGCACCCAGCATTGTCCCACCCACAGAGCAGTAACAGCCAATCAGCAGTGCGTATTCAGAGCGCTTGGAGTCAGTGTTGTGATGAGGAGATAAGTGTTTAGCAGGTGAGCATCAGGCAGCGGACTCTCCCCAAATAATAATAAACACCTCCCAGTCAGCTCCTAGTAACATCACTATGAGCCCGTTGACGTTCTCGAAAAAACGGCAGCTCAGCTCGCTCGCAGTCCTTGAGGTGAAGGTTAATTAGCTTTTAGCGTAACGTTAGCTCATTTTGCGGTGTGTGTTACGGACAGCAAAGCTCTGTCTGTCTGAGAGAAAGACAAACATTATCGACTTACAGTTAAAACTAAGTTATTTCACTTTACCTTTTTCTGTGTTGATTGAGCTGTGTTAAAGTAGCAAAAAAGGACATTATGTTAAATGAAGAGTTTCTGTCTGTGATAGTCGATATAATAATATAATTGCATCATAAAGCCTACATGAACTCCATGGTGTTCAGGGATGAATAGTCTCTCCTATTGCTATTGTCAGGGATGGAAATGAAGATTTACAAAGAAGATTTTTTAATCCTAAAACACCGCTTTGCGGAAGTGCACTCACCTGCAAGGGGGTTTGGGGGCATGCCAATCTGGTGCCTTCACACATTGGGATTATATTATATAAATGAACGGCGGCGCCAAAATCGGGAGAATTCCGCGGATCCGTGGAAAATTCCATCCCTGTATTGTACTATTTTTTCAGCCATAGTTACATTAATCATTAGTAATGTAGCAGCCTAGTTTTGAATGGCAGGGTCCCTGCTATCACATGTTACAAATATAGCATTTACATACTAAAAATCAACTACAGGCTTCCCAAATGCTGTCATAAATTAAGCATGATGAGTTAAGCATATGTGTAGCATCTGGCATAATAATGACATACTTAGTATCTCAGATAACTAGGACTGTTTTGTTTTTACTTTATGGAAAAAATATTGAGATATATATCGTATATCGCCATTCAGCATATGGAGCGGAAAACACAACCAAAAATCTGTAGGCTTCTTCACTTCTTCACGCGAAGAAGCCGGCCTACTTCACCACAGCCTGTAGGCCAGTGGTTCTTAACCTTGTTGGAGGTTCCGAACCCCACCAGTTTCATACACGCATTCACCCAACCCTGCTTTTGTGAAAATTCAAATTTTTTTTTCAAATTCAAGACAAAGTTATATGTTTTTTTTTCATGGTGTACAAAATGAACCTCGCATGAACACACACCAAATTACACACCTGCAAATCAGTGTAACTTCTGCTGTTGCCGTATCCATGATACGCCGATATGGAGAAGTTTTTATTTACACGATGACTCCATACTTGCCAACCCTCCCTATTTTTCCTGGAGAATCCCGAATTCCAGTGCCCCTCCCGAAAATCTCCCGGGGCAACCATTCTCCTTTAGCGTCCTCTACAACCTGTCATCACGTCCGATTTTCCTCCATACAAACGGCTTGTCGGCGCATTCACATCATTTATGTGGCTTTTACACACACATAAGTGAATGCAACGCATACTTGATCAACAGCCATACAGGTCACACTAAGGGTGGCCGTATAAACAACTTTAACACTGTTACAAATACACACAACACTATGGACCCACACCAAACAAGAATGACAAACACATTTGGGGAGAACATCCGCACCGTAACATAACGTAACAAATACCCTTAAACCCTTGCAGCACTAACTCTTCTGGAATATACAATATACACCCCCGCTTCCACCAAACCCCACCCACCTCAACCACGCCCGCCCCCCTCTACCTCAACCCCTAATCGCCCCATCTCCAGAATTCGGAGGTCTCAAGGTTGGCAAGTATGGATAAGTTACCATGAATTGATTAACGTGGACCCCGACTTAAACAAGTTGAAAAACGTATTCGGGTGTTACCATTTAGTGGTCTATTGTACGGAATATGTAATGAACTGTGCAATCTACTAATAAAAGTTTCAATAAATCAAGCAAAAAAGTGTGTGTCTTGACTGGCACTGCCGAACCCCTGAGGCCGACTCACCGAACCCCTAGGGTTTATTCGAACCCAGGTTAAGAACCACTGCTGTAGGTTATTACCCCCCCCAGGCTGTGGTAGCGACAGGCCGAATTACACCGAACCTTACACCCACCCACCTCCTTCCCTGGTCTGTCCGCCTGAGAGACACCACCTTAACTAGGGACGGCGTGGCGCAGTGGGGAGAGTGGCCGTGCGCAACCCGAGCGTCCCTGGTTCAATTCCCACCCAGTACCAACCTCGTCACGTCCGTTGTGTCCTGAGCAAGACACTTCACCCTTGCTCCTGATGGGTGCTGGTTGGCGCCTTGCATGGCAGCTCCCTCCATCAGTGTGTGAATGTGTGTGTGAATGGGTAAATGTGGAAGTAGTGTCAAAGCGCTTTGAGTACCTTGAAGGTAGAAAAGCGCTATACAAGTACAACCCATTTATTATTTATCATTTAACTAACACATTTTCTGGGGGAAATACTGCATTTGTTGCCAGAAGTCGGAAGTGCGCTGCTGTGCGAGGAAGAAATCCATCAATGATAAAATGACCAAAAATACGTGAAAATATTGTACATATTGTTATGAAGGTGTCTGTTACTACATTATACTGTATACCGTATTTTTCTGACTATAAGTCGCAGTTTTTTTTATAGTTTGGCCAGGGTTGCAACTTATACTTAAGAGCAACTTATGTGTGGAATTAACATCCATCCATCCATTTTCTACCGCGTATTCCCTTTGGGGTCGCTGGTGCCGATCTCAGCTACAATCGGGCGGAAGGCGGGGTACACCCTGGACAAGTCCGCACCTGTAAAATATCAAATAATATCATTTAGCTCATTCACTTAAGAGACTAGACCAGGGGTGTCAAAGGTTTGGCCCACGGGCCGGATCAGGCCCCCAAACAGGTTTTATCCGGCCCGCAGGATGAGTATGCTAAACATATAAAAAGCACCAACATTTTTGAATGCAAGAAACTGCTGTTTTAAATGTGTCCACTAGATGTCGCAGTAGCAATTATTTGGTATCTATGTACCATACCACACCATACCAACTTTATTTATAAAGCCCTTTAAAAACAACCACAGTTGAAGATCAAAGGGCTCTACACGACAAAGAAAAGAGGGAAAGGACAGACTAAAAAATAACATTTAAAACAGAAGTAAAATACACATTGAAAAAGCACATACAAATTATCCTAAGAACAATTTGTTGGATAAAAAGCAGTTAAAAAGTTAAAAACAGTTAAAAAAGTTAAAACAATGCTAAATATATAAAAAATCTAAACCACATGTTAATAAGAAAATTATCAAACTATATAAATAACATCCTGTAATTACATTTTTATATTTTTTTTTTATCTTGATAGATTGAAAATGAACACCAACGAGTTAACCGATTATCAAATAATCTATTCAGAAAGTATAAATAACGACACATAAAAGGTAGAACACTATTAACCGCAACATGTAAATGTAAAAATAAAAAAACAACAACATTGTGATTTGTACATTTTCAGAAAGTGCTTGTTTTATTGTTAAACAAAGAAAATAATCTGAAGTTTTTAAGTTATCGTGCCGTGATTTTACCAGTCCGGCCCACTTGGGAATAGATTTTTGTCCATGTGGCACTTGATCTAAAATGAGTTTGACACCCCTGAACTAGACGTATGAGATTTCATGGGATTTAGCGATTAGGAGTGACAGATTGTTTGGTAAACGTATAGCATGTTTTATATGTTATAGTTATTTGAATGATTTACCATAATATGTTACGTTAACATACCGGGCACCTCCTCAGTTGATTATTTATGCCCCATATAGCGTACACTTACAGTATTCAGCCTGTTGTTCACTATTCTTCATTTATTTTAAATTACCTTTCAAATGTCTATACTTGGTGTTGGGTTTTATCAAATAAATCTCCCTAAAAAAATGTGACTTATACTCCAGTGCGACTTATAAATGTTTTTTCCCTTCTTTATTATGCATTTTTGGCAGGTACGATTTATACTCCATAAAATACGGTATACTCCTCAGCCTTCCCGATAAGGGTTATTCAGGTGTACTGGAGAGGAGGCTGCGCTGGATAATCGAACCTCGGATTCAGGAGGAACAGTGTGGTTTTCGTCCTGGTTGTGGAACTGTGGACCAGCTCTATACTCTCGGCAGGGTCCTTAAGGGTGCATGGGAGTTTGCCCAACCAGTCAACATGTGCTTTCTGGAATTGGAGAAGGCATTTGACCGTGTCCCTCGGGGAGTCCTGTGGGGAGTGCTCAGAGAGTATGGGGTATGGGACTGTCTGATTGGTGCGGTTCGCTACCTGTAAGATCAGTGTCAGAACTTGTTCCGCATTGCCGGCAGTAAGTCGGACACGTTTCCAGTGAGGGTTGGACTCCGCCCAGGCTGTCCTTTGTCACCGATTCTGTTCATAACTTTTATGGACAGAATTTCTAGGCGCAGTCAAGGCATTGAGGGGATCCGGTTTGGTGGCTGCAGGATTAGGTCTCTCCTTTTTGCAGATGATGTGGTCCTGATGGCTTCATCTGGCCGGGCTCTTCAGCTCTCACTGGATCGGTTCGCAGCCGTGTGTAAAGCGACTAGAATGAGAATCAGCACCTCCAAGTCCGAGTCCATGGTTCTCGCCCGGAAAAGGGTGGAGTGCCATCTCCGGGTTGGGGAGGAGATCCTGCCCCAAGTGGAGGAGTTCAAGTACCGAGGAGTCTTGTTCACGGGTGAGGGGAAAAAGTAGATCGTGAGATCGACAGGTGGATTGGTGCGGCGTCTTCAGTAATGCGGACGTTGTATCGATCCGTTGTGGTGAACAAGGAGCTGAGCTGGAAGGCAAAACTCTCAATTTACCGGTCGATCTACGTTCCCATCCTCACCTATGGTCATGAGCTTTGGGTCATGACCGAAAGGACAAGATCACGGGTACAAGCGGCCAAAATGAGTTTCCTCCGCCGGGTCTCTCCCTTAGAGATAGGGGGAGAAGCTCTGTCATCCGGGAGGAATTCAAAGTAAAGCCGCTGCTCCTCCACACCAAGAGGAGCCAGATGAGGTGGTTCGGGCATCTGGTCAGGATGCCACCTGAACGTCTCCCTAAGGAAGTGTTAAGGGCACATCCAACCGGTAGGAAGCCACGGCGAAGACCCAGGACACGTTGGGAAGACTATGTCTCCTGGCTGGCCTGGGAACGCCTCGGGATTCCCCGGGAAGAGCTGGACGAAGTGGCTGGGCAGAGGGAAGTCTGGGCTTCCCTGCTTAGGCTGCTGGCCCCGCGACCCGACCTCGGTTAAGCGGAAGAAGATGGACGGATGGATGGAAATACGGTATATACTTACAGTGTGTATATAAAATGTTGCTGGATATGTGTTATTGCCCCTCATAAGGATTGTGAACGATAGGGAAATTTATAAAAAAAAGTGCAGTTCAACTTTAAAATCACGTTACAAAAGTGACCACAATCAATACGAGGCTTTACATTTCCGACACAAGCTTGGATGCCTCTATGTGGAAACAACCAAAGCGATTACCCTCCAGAGATTTATCACCTGACGCTGCAGGCACTCCACAGTTTAGTGCAAATTTACAGCCGCTGGAGGGGAATCCCTCCACCTTTACTGTTTCAGTCCCACTGTTCTCTTTAATGCTGTGAAAAATATGTTTAAATGCAGGCCCGTGCTGTACCTCCACCGCCATAGTTTCTCCACCTTTAGCAACACTCATCCACAGCCTCAGTTCTTTCCAATTCGTCCACCTGAGCATTTTCTCTACCGTTCCGGGACGAGCTGACAACTCTACCGGGAGGCTTCTTGGCTGGTTTGAGACGTTTTGTCCATGTGTTCATGGGGCTAAATACTGCCTGAGGAGACGCTTTGAAGTGGGCAAAGGCTGCCTTCCAGTCCTTCTCAGCAGAGCCTGGCTGGCGCCCAGCATGGCGCCTGTGTCATAACAAAACCATTCTAGGCAGAGTCTACACCGGTACACCCATGCTCTGTAGAAGGCTCATGATTTCCAGCATACAGTAATAACCCTGCACTCTAACAGCAAATACGCATGAGCAGTAGGGCTGCACGGTTTTGTAGAAAAAACTTAATTGCGAAGGACACAACGTCAACAGTTTTCAAAAACAATTTGAAATGTGGACTCGTCAGACCGCAGAACACTTTTCCACTTTGCATCAGTACATTTTAGACAAGCTCGGGCCCAGCGAAGCCGGCAGCGTTTTTGGGTGTTGTTGATAAATGGCATTCGCTTTGCATAGTTTATTTTTAACTTGCACTTACAGATGTAGCAATGAACTGTAGGTACTGATAGTGGTTTTAGGCCTATCTCTCCCAGAGCGACCTGGAGACTGTTATCCACACTTTCATCACACACCGGCTAGACAACAATAACTCACTGTACGCTGGCATCACTCCGCTGTTTGCAGCTTGTGCAAAAATGCGGCTGCCCGTCTCCTCACCAGCACCAAAAAACGCGAGCACATCACCCCAGTCCTGGCTTCACTCCAATGGCTCCCTGTCCCTCACCGCATTGATTTTAAATTACTTTTGTTTTTAAATCCCTAAATGGTCGGGCCCCACAATACCTGACCAAGCTTCTGCAACATCATACCTCGTCTAGAGCCCTAAGGTCAGCTGACCAACTGCCTTTGGCGGTCCCCAGATCCAGGCTAAAGACCAGAGGGAACAGAGCCTTTTTCGTTGCCGCCCCTAAGCTCTGGAACAGCCTTCCCCTCCACATTAGTTCAGCCCAGAGCCTGGGGGTCTTCAAAACCCTTCATAAGACCTACTCTTCTCGCTTGCCTTTGATTTCTCCAGATTCTCTGAACCGTCTGATGATATTACGGACTGTAGATGGTGAAATCCCTAAATTCCTTGCAATAGCTGGTTGAGAAATGTTGTTCTTCAACTGTTTGACAATTCGCTCAGGCATTTGTTGACAACGTAGTAACGCTCGCCCCATCCTTGTTCGTGAATGACTGAACAATTCTTGTACGCTGCTTTTATAACCAATCATGGCACCCACCTGTTCCCAATCAGCCTTTTCACCAGTTGGATGTTCCAAATAAGTGTTTGATGAGCATTCTCCAACTTTCTCAGTCTTTTTTGCTTCTTGTGCCAGCTTTTTTTAAACATGTTGCAGGCTTCAAATTCCAAGTGAGCTAATATTTGCAAAAAATAAAGTTTTCTTGTTTGAATGTCAAGTATCTTGTCTTTGCTATCTATTCAATTGAATATAGGTTGAAAAGGGTTTGAAAATTATTGTATTTTGTTTTTATTTACGATTTCCATTACGTGCCAACTTCACTGGTTTTGGAGTTTGTACATATAAATGCACAAAAATGTGAAAATAATGAGTGAGATAAGGCATTTTACTTTAAGATTTTCAATCAATATATTCTTGTCTCAAGGTGCCACTCATCAAAACTATGTGTAATAATTTATTTAAAAAAATATTTGGCTTTATGCTGACAGACTTAATTTTTGTCTACAACATGCTCTTTAATTGAAGAAATAATCAATAAAAACTATACAGTGTTTATAATGCAATGTATATTTAATTGTATGTAAATACAGTTGACTAATTAGTCTGTGTATATTTTGTCCTGTTGTTTTAAGTTGACTAATTAGACTGTGTATGTCTTGTCCAGGTGTATTGAGTTGCTAAAGGCCTACTGAAACCCACTACTCCCGACCACACAGTCTGATAGTTTATATATCAATGATGAAATCTAAACCAGCAATATGGCCGGTTTAGTTTACTAAATTACAATTTTAAATTTCCCGCGGAGTTTCCTGTTGAAAACGTCGCGGAATGATGACGTGTATGATGACGCGTGTTTGTGACGTCTCGGGTTGGAGGGGACATATTAGCCCAACACCACTTACGGCTAAAAGTCGTCTCTTTTCATCGCGCAATTACAAAGTATTTTGGACATCTGTGTTGGTGAATCTTTTGCAATTTGTTCAATTAATAATGGAGACATCAAATAAGAATGCTGTTGGTGGAAAGCGGTGGATTGCAGCTGCCTTTAGCACCGAAACACAGCCGGTGTTTCTTTGTTTGTTGTGAAATTTTAACACAGAGCAGTCAAGCGAACATATTTCTCTACATCAACCAGCAAGTTTTTGGATGGGAAAATTACCGGAGACTTCAGTGGATTATGCGACCTCATCCTGCAGCTCAAAAAGGCAGCTGTGATCTTGGCTCCACGGCTTCTCTCAGAGACACTGGCATTCACTGCAGCCATCTGACTTTCAGGTATGACTTCATAATCTCACTAAAATACTATTAACACAATAAGCAGATGAGGGTTTTTCCTGAATTATCCTAGTAAATGTGTCTAATTATATTTGAAACTCTCGCGTCACATTTTTTTTTTTTTTTTTGTGCTTCACTCTAACTTTCCTCATCCACGGATCTTTCATCCTCGCTCAAATTAATGGGGAAATCGTCGCTTTCTCAGTCCGAATTGCTCTTACTGCTGGTGGCTCACATTATAAACAATGTGAGGATGTGAGGAGCTCTACAACCAGTGACATCACACGCACATCGTCTGCTACTTCCGGTAAAGGCAAGGCTTTTTTATTAGCGACCAAAAGTTGCAAAATTTATCGTCGATGTTCTCAACTAAATCATTTCAGCAAAAATATGGCAATATCGCGAAATGATCAAGTATGACACATAGAATGGACCTGCTATCCCCGTTTAAATAAGATAATCTCATTTCAGTAGGCCTTTAATGTCACACATGACAGTGTTTAAAGATACGTGTCGCTGATACGCTGATACGCTGTGAACGGGACTCTCGCTGCTGTGTTGGATCCGCTTTGGACTGGACTCTCGCGACTGTGTTGGATCCATTATGGATCGAACTTTTACAGTATCCTGTTAGACCCGCTCGACATCCATTGCTTTCCTCCTCTCTAAGGTTCTCATAGTCATCATTGTCACCGACGTCCCACTGGGTCATTATTGTCACCAATGTCCCACTGTGTGTGAGTTTTCCTTGCCCTTATGTGGGCCTACCGAGGATGTCGTGGTGGTTTGTGCAGCCCTTTGAGACACTAGTGATTTAGGGCTATATAAGTAAACATTGATTGATTGATTGATGGTGTCAGCTGACTTTAAGCGCCCTCCGGATTGGCTGCCACTACTCCAATCAGCGCAGGTGCAAGCAATCAGCTGCTCCTGTTTTTGCTGGCAGCTGAATGCGGCAGACTGATCCAGTGGCGACACAAAATATCTTCTTTCGCGCAATGCACACCCTGAACTCCATTGCGAAAATGTGCTTCTACATTTGTTGTTTGTTCTATTTTATGCTTTCATCTACCATGTTCCCATTGTTTAGGTTTGTATTTCTGTTATCTTCAATTCAGCTATGGTGTCCTTTTGATCATTGTTTTGTTTATATAAAATTGTAACATTTGAATGATAATAAATTAATATGTTGTAGCAGTTGTGGATGTCACTAATGTGGCAGTTTAAGGAAACACCCAGTTGCCTTTCCAAGTCTTTAATGGTGAACTGCCATCATGAGAATGTTAAACAGGAAGTGAATGGCTTTGTAAATACACTGAGACAGTCTAAGTTACTTGTGTTCTTTATTGTGTTTTTGAAACCGCACCAATTTTTTCCTCGGAATTTTGAACTAACTTGTATTGTTTTGCCAATGTGTACATTTTAAGAATGTGCTTGTTCTACTTTTGGCCACAGTAAAACAAAGAAAGCTATCTGAAGGTGTCTTTATTTTTAGGTTATTATGCCATGATTTTACCAGTCAGGCCCGCGTGGGAATATATTTTCCTCCATGCGGCTCCTGAGCTAAAATGAGTTTGATACCCCTGCTCTAGGTAATGTTGCTATTTTTAAATGCCAAAAAAAAACTCCATCTACTGTAAGTAGAGTAAGGCTCCACTTTTGCGCTTGCCTGATGCTTATATACACAATAGCTTTACTATTGGTATGTTGCTAGTTAGCATTAGCAATTTTACATGGCAATTTCAACGTCTCTAAATTTGTTGATGAAAACTACAACTACGATGCACTTTACAATCAAGCAGCTGGTGCGGAATAAGCACAATAATTACAGTATTAACACTTTTTAGGTTGATAAAACAAACCTAAACAATACAATAAACTGTTACCATCTCAAGTCTTGGACTTTTACAACTGTAATTGCAACTGAATGTCAATTTTGCAAATGATAATATACAAGAAAGAAAAACTGGACAGCAGTTATCAGGATTACAAAACCCAAAACCAGTGAAGTTGGCACATTGTGTAAATGGTAAATAAAAACAGAATACAATGATTTGCAAATCCTTTTCAACTTTCAGTCAATTGAATAGACTGCAAACAAAAGATACTTAACCTTCGAACTGGAAAACGTTATTTTTTGCAACTATTAGCTCATTTGGATGCCTGCAACATGTTTCAAAAAAGCTGGCACAAGTAGCAAAAAAGACTGAGAAAGTTGAGGAATGCTCATCAAACACTAATTTGGAAAATCCCACAGGTGAACAGGCTAATTAGGAACAGGTGGGTGCCATGATCGGGGTTAAAAACAGCTTCCATGAAATGCTCAGTCATTCATGAACAAGGATGGGGCGAGGGTCACCACTTTGTCAACAAATGCCTGAGCAAATTGTTTAAGAGCAACACTTCTCAACAAGCTATTGATGAAGGTTTAGAGAATCTGGAGAAATCACTGCACGTTCAGCAAGGCTGAAAACCAACATTGAATGCTCGTGACCTATCCCTCAGGTGGTACTGCATCAAAAAGCGACATAAGTGTGTAAAGGATATCACCACATGGGCTCAGGAACACTTCAGAAAACCACTGTCAGTAACAAAAGTTGGTCGCTACATCTGTAAGTGCAAGTTAAAACTCTACTATGCAAAGCCAAAGCCAGTTATCAACAACATCCAGAAACACTGCCGGCTTTGCTGGGTCCGAGCTAATCCAAAATGGACTGATGCAAAGTGGAACAGTGTTCTGTGGTCTGACAAGTCAAACATTTTTAAAATCGTTTTTGGAAACTGTGGACGTCGTGTCCTCCGGACCAAAGAGAAAAAGAACCATCCGGACTGTAATAGGCGCAAAGTTCTAAAGCCAGCATCTGTGATGGTATGGAGGTGCATTAGTGCCCAAGGCATGGGTAACAATGAAGTCACCATTAATGCGGAAAGGTACATACAGGTTTTGGAGCAATATTATCATGGACGCCCCTGCTTATTTCAACAAGACAATGCCAAACCACGTATTACAACAGCGTGGCTTCATAGTAAAAGAGTGCGGGAACTAGACTGGCCTGCCTGGCGACTGTTGAACAACTTAAGCTATAGATCAAGCAAGAAGTGAAGTGAAGTGAATTATATTTATATAGCGCTTTTTCTCTAGTGACTCAAAGCGCTTTACATAGTGAAACCCAATATCTAAGTTTTACATTTAAACCAGTGTGGGTGGCACTGGGAGCAGGTGGGTAAAGTGTCTTGCCCAAGGACACAATGGCAGTGACTAGGATGACGGAAGCGGGGATCAAACCTGCAACCCTCAAGTTTCTGGCACGGACGGCCGCTCTATCAACCAAGCTATACCGCCGGTGGAAAATAATTCCACCTGAAAATCTTCAAAAATTGCACCATTAATGCAGAAAGGTGCATGCAGTTTTTAGGGCAACATATTGTCAGGGTTAATTGATGACGAACCCCAAGATGCAGAGATGGAGGCAGGCATGGAGTGAGCAAACATGATTTTAATATAAAATACTACAACTACAACAAACAAAGGGTACAAACAAAAAGCAAGCACGTGGGCGGATATAACAAACTAAGGGCTATGAACAAACTAATCGGAAGTAGGGAACAAAAAACAGTAAGCTACAAAACAACTACCAAATATATCTTACCGCTACGCTGCATTCACACGACCAGTAGGAATGACAAGTAGAAAATGACATTGATACGACAATACAAATGATCCAGCACTGACTGGAGGAACAAAGCAGGTAAAATAGGAGCTGGCTGATTGACATCAGGTGTGACCAGATGCCAATCAGCCGCAGCTGAGTGAAAACAGGACACAGGGAGACAGACAGGAAGCCGAACCAAAATAAGAGCACTAGACAGGAACTAAGGACAGGACATACTAAACACAGAGGAAACAAACAAATGCAGAGGAAAAAACTAAAACGTAGTCAAACTGTCAGAGGAAAGCCTGACAGTAGCCCCCCTCCCATAACGGATACCAGACGTTTTACAAACCCTCCCCCCTAGAAAAAAAAACAGTCCTAAGTCAAGGGAGGGTGGTGGGAGGACAAGGTGGTGGGCCGCCAATGTCCCTGCACCCAGCGGGGAAGAGTCAAGTGGCGACGGCAACTGGAACGTCGCTGCCATTTGCGAGGCGGTCGCCCATGAAATGACCACCTCTGTGGCCGACAGGTGTATGGTGGTGCCCTCTGCTGGCCCACCGGAGTGCGTGGTGGTGGCGCCCCCTGCTGCTGGCCACCGGAGTGCGTGGTGGTGGCGCCCCCCGCTGCTGGCCCACCGGAGTGCGTGGTGGTGGCGCCCCCCCGCTGCTGGCCCACCGGAGTGCGTGGTGGTGGCGCCCCCCCGCTGCTGGCCCACCTGAGTGCGTGGTGGTGGCGCCCCTCGCTGCTGGCCCACCTGAGTGCGTGGTGGTGGCACCCCCCGCTGCTGGCCCACCTGAGTGCGTGGTGGTGGCACCCCCCGCTGCTGGCCTACCTGAGTGCGTGGTGGTGGCGCCCCCCGCTGCTGGCCCACCTGAGTGCGTGGTGGTGGCGCCCCCCGCTGCTGGCCCACCTGAGTGCGTGGTGGAGTCTGCGGGCCCATCGGAGTGCGTGGTGGAGTCTGCGGGCCCATCGGAGTGCGTGGTGGAGTCTGCGGGCCCATCGGAGTGCGTGGTGGAGTCTGCTGGCCCACCTGAGTGCGTGGTGGTGGCGCCCCCCGCTGCTGGCCCACCTGAGTGCGTGGTGGAGTCTGCGGGCCCATCGGAGTGCGTGGTGGAGTCTGCGGGCCCATCGGAGTGCGTGGTGGAGTCTGCGGGCCCATCGGAGTGCGTGGTGGAGTCTGCGGGCCCATCGGAGTGCGTGGTGGAGTCTGCGGGCCCATCGGAGTGCGTGGTGGAGTCTGCGGGCCCATCGGAGTGCGTGGTGGAGTCTGCGGGCCCATCGGAGTGCGTGGTGGAGTCTGCGGGCCCATCGGAGTGCGTGGTGGAGTCTGCGGGCCCATCGGAGTGCGTGGTGGAGTCTGCTGGCCCATAGGAGTGCGTGGTGGAGTCTGCGGGCCCATCTGAGTGCGTGGAGGAGTCTGCTGGCCCATCGGAGTGCGTGGAGGAGTCTGCTGGCCCACCGGAGTGCGTGGAGGAGTCTGCTGGCCCACCGGAGTGCGTGGAGGAGTCTTCTGGCCCACCGGACTGCGTGGTGGCACCATAGGTTGCAGACCCGCAGGAGATGATGGCGTCGTAGGTTGCAGACCCACCGGAGGTGATGGCGCCGTAGATTGCAGACCCACCGGAGGTGATGGTGGCGTCTGCCGGCCCACCGAAGATGGCACCGTCTGTTGCAGACCAACTGGAGATGGCGCTGTAGTTTGCAGACCCACTGGAGGTGATGGCGCCGTAGGTTGCAGACCCACCGGAGGTGATGGTGGCGTCTGTCGGCCCAACAGAGGTGATGGCGGCGTCTGTTGCAGACCCACTTGTGATGATGGCGCCGTCTGTTGAACACCCACCAGAGATGATGGTGGCGTCTGCCGGCCCACCGGAGATGATGGTGGCGTCTGTTGCAGTCCAACTGGCACGAGAAGTAGCTGTGCATCCCTGGCTGCACAGCCACTGATAGCCCCCTCCTCAAGGCGCGGCTCCAAGACGTCTCCAGACAGGCCCACAGTCAACAGGGGTGGGTGGGAGAGGGCTTGAAATGCGGCCGAACTTCTTTTTAAATTGGCCATTACCTCTAGCGCTAAATTAAGCCTCTCCGCCATGGACAACTCTTCGGGGTTCGTATTTGGCTGGATCATTCTGTCAGGGTTAATTGATGACGAACCCCAAGATGCAGAGATGGAGGTAGGCATGGAGTGAGCAAACATGATTTTAATATAAAATACTACAACTACAACAAACAAAGGGTACAAACAAAAAGCACGCACGTGGGCGGATATAACAAACTAAGGGCTATGAACAAACTAATCGGAAGCAAGGAACAAAAAACAGTAAGCTACAAAACAACTACCAAATATAGCTGACCGCTACGCTGCATTCACACGACCAGTAGGAATGACAAGTAGAAAATGACATTGACACAACAATACAAATGATCCAGCACTGACTGGAGGAACAAAGCAGGTAAAATAGGAGCTGGCTGATTGACATCAGGTGTGACTAGATGCCAATCAGCCGCAGCTGAGTGAAAACAGGACACAGGGAGACAGACAGGAAGCCGAACCAAAATAAGAGCACTAGACAGGAACTAAGGACAGGACATACTAAACACAGAGGAAACAAACAAATGCAGAGGAAAAAACTAAAATGTAGTCAAACTGTCAGAGGAAAGCCTGACACATATGTTGCTATCCGAGCAACGCCATTATGGACGCCCCCACTTATTTCAGCAAGACAATGCCAAGCAACGTGTTACAACAGCGTGGCTTCATAGCAAAAGAGTGCGGGTACTCGACTGGCCTACCTATAATCCAGACAGGTCTCCCATTGAAAATGTGTGGCGCAATATGAAGCATAAAATACCACAACGGAGACCCGGGACTGTTGAACAACTTAAGCTGTACAACAAGCAAGAATGGGAAAGAATTCCACCTGAAAAACTTCAAAAATGTGTCTCCTCTGTTCCCAAATATTTACTGAGTGTTGTTAAAAGGAAAGGCCATGTAACACAGTGGTAAAAATGCCCCTGTACTAATTTTTTTGCAATGTGTTGCTGTCATTAAATTCTAAGTTAATGATTATTTGCAAAACCAAAATTAATTTTCTCAGTTGGAAAATGAAATATCTTGTCTTTGCAGTCTATTCTATTGAATATAAGTTGAAAATAATTTGGCACTTCCTCAAGAGAGTGTGATTAAAAGGTGAGATTAAGAAGGTGGAGCTGAATCATCTGCCACTCTAGGATTCTACAACCTTGCCATGTTTCATGTGGGATTCTGCTCCCCGAGTATCATATGTACAAACCCCGTTTGTACATAAAACTGATGAACATTTTTTTTTTTTGCAAATAATCATTAACTTTAGAATTTGACGCCAGCAACACATGACAAAGAAGTTGGGAAAGGTGGCAATAAATACTGATAAAGTTGAGGAATGCTCATCAAACACTTATTTGCCATCGGGATTGTGTCCAATGTTCACTACAGACATCATTCAAATCCACAATTTATGGACTTAAAGCAACTTAAACTGAACGATGTGATCAACTTTAAAACTGCTCAAATTATGTTCAGGGCATCCCAAAACTCTCTACCATCCAATATACAGAACCTATTCCATGATAGAGATGATCACCATAGTTACAGTTTAAGAGGAAACAACAAAATATTTTTGCCTAAATTTAGAACCACTTTAAAATCAATGTGCATTTCAGTGCGTGGAGTCAGTCTGTGGAACAACTTAGGGGACAAGTTAAAAATGTGTTCTAGCATGATTCAATTTAAAACACTGTTTAAAAAAGAAGTACAGAAGAAGTACGAGGAGGAAAGAGAGGGATGCCCTCAGCACAGAGCGATGGGAGAGAGGTGTATGGTCAGAGAGTGTTTGGGCCCGTGTGTATGTGTGTGTCTGTGTGTGTTTTGTCTCATCTTGTCTTGTCTCAGAGTATTGTTAGTGTACAGGAGTTTTTCTTGTTTTTGTTTATAGAGTATTGTTCTTGTATTACATTGTTTATGTTAAATCTGCCTCATCCAACTCCTTTTCAAGCCTTGCATAAATATCTCCGCCACAATGTAAAAAAAAAAAAAACCTGTGTTTAGTTGTACAGTGCAGGTTTGAAATAAATATTTCAATTCAATTTGATTTGGAACATCCCACAGGTGTGCAGGCTAATTGGGAACAGGTGGGTGCCATGATTGGGTATAAAAACAGCTTCCCAAAAAATGCTCAGTATTTCACAAGAAAGGAGGGGGTGAGGTACACTCCTTTGTCCACAACTGTGTGAGCAAATAGTTAAAAAGTTTAAGAACAACGTTATTCAAAGTGCTGGTGTAATTTTTGACCACTCATCTTGACAAAATTGGTGCAGTTCAGCTAAATGTGTTGGTTTTCTGACATAGACTTGTTTCTTCAGCATTGTCCACACATTTAAGTCAGGACTTTGGGAATACCATTCTAAAACCTCAATTCTAGCCTGATTTAGTCATTCCTTTACCACTATTGATGTGTGTTTAGGGTCATTGTCATGCTGGAACACCCAACTGCGCCCAAGACCCAACCTCCAGGCAAATGACTTTAGGTTGTCCTGAAGAATTTGGAGGTAATTCTCCTTTTTTATTGCCCCATTTTCTCTCTGTAAAGCACCAGCTCCATTGGCAGAGCATAATACTACCACTACCATGTTTGACGGTAGGTATGGTGTCCCTGGGATTCAAGGCCTCAACTTTTCTCTCCCAAGAATACTGCTCGTTTCATCTGACCGCAGAGCTTTCCTCCAGAAGGTCTTATCTTTGTCCATGTGATGTCATACCCATAATAAATTCATAAAAGAACCAAACTTCATGAATGTTTTTTGCGACCAACACGTATGTGCTCCTATCACTCTATTACAAAAAAATAGATAGATGGATGGATGGATAGATAGATAGATAGATAGATAGATAGATAGATAGATAGATAGATAGATAGATAGATAGATAGATAGATAGATAGATAGATAGATAGATAGATAGATAGATAGATAGATAGATAGATAGATAGATAGATAGATGGATGGATAGATGGATAGATAGTACTTTATTGATTCCTTCAGGAGAGTTCCTTCAGGAAAATTAAGAATAATAAGAGTTGTAGAAATTATTGGAAACTCAAGACAACCATGACATTATGTTCTTAAAACGTGAATGTAAACTTTCGACCACGGCTGTACATAATATGGCACAATGAAAGACGTCCATAGTGTAGCTCCGAATATAAGATTCAGTATATATGCAGCACAGAGAACACGTCTGTGTTGGCACAGCAACCACACCATGCTTGTATGCATGCACAATGCCCACACAGCCTCTCGTGTGTCCATTTCATTTTTGTCGTGGCGGAACAAGACTTGTGTGGGAGCGCACTACATAAATACTAAATATCTTGGTTGCCAACATGACCGCTGACATTTGAATGCAACACGCTATTAAGCGAGCATGGAAAGCAAGCAATGGTCAGATATTGAAGCAATAACAGTCTTACGTTCATTTGCAAATCTCATATATTTCACATTGGGCGTGCAGTCGCAAAGCCTGGATGGCGAGGCTTGTTAGAAGGGGGCGGCGAGGAGATATTTGTGGGCGTGGCCCACTTGTGAGTGCAAAACCTCATCGCGTCTGCACAGACCCAGCTGGCTGAATTCTACTTCACTTTTTTGGGGAGGATTCAAACAGTGATTCCAACGGTAGTAATCTGCAACACAACACAATGACTCATCACAACTCGTGTCTGGAGGAGTGGAATATGGAAGAGGTTTCAAAGTGTGGCACTGGGAGCCTCCACTCGGGGAATAGAACAATAGGATGACAACAATAATACAGTTTTTTGTTTTTTTTTTGTCTACAGGTTTCATGCCTTTTAAAAAACAGATTTTCTGGAGCGTATTTTGTGGCGTTTGTCTGCTCAGCCCAGACTTAGTTAACCCTCTCACGTGTAGGAACTAAAATAAAAGCAGGTGTCTCAGACACGTGGCCCGCGAGACGTTATTTTGCGGCCCCCACCTTAATATGAAAGTTTAATGTTAGTGCGGAACGCAAGTTTTATACTTATGGCGCTTGACAGTGTTGTGTTATTTACCATGAATTGATTAACGTGGACCCCGACTTTAACAAGTTGTAAAACTTCTTCGGGTATTACCATTTAGTGGTCAATTGTACGGAATATGTACTGGACTGTGCAATCTACTAATAAAAGTTTCAATCAATCAATCAATTTGGCTCCAAAATGGCCCTTTCAACGTTCTGGGTTGCCTACCCCTGCGTTAGTGGAAAAGCAGCAAGTGAGTGAAAGCGACAGAGACGTTGCCATGGAGACGAGGGTTTTCTTACGGGCCTGGCTGCGGTCACACCGCGACACCTGCCCGTCAGTAATAACAGTCCCCCAATAACCTGGACCAATTCAAACCATTATGTTTTTTTTTATTGTTTAATTTGCATTGCCACACACGATGAACACTACATATATTTCTGGCTGCTGACTCACTGCAAGTCTCTGCTCAGAATTTGAATGGCAAATGTGAAAATTAAGCGATTTTGAATAAAAAATCATTTAAAACTGGTGAAGTTAAATGGAAAATAACTTTATAGTATAATTACTGGATACATAAAACAATATGTTTTTTTTTTTCTTTTTAAATTTTTTTCTTTCCACCTGCTGCCCCTGACTGCACGTCACTGAGATATATATATATATATATATATATATATATATATATATATATATATATATAAATATATAAATATATGTATACATATATATATGTATACAAATATATATACACATACATATGTATGTGTGTAGTGTGTATATATATATATATATATATATATATATATATATATATATATATGTATATATATATATATATATATCAATCAATCAATCAATGTTTACTTATATAGCCCTAAATCACTAGTGTCTCAAAGGGCTGCACAAACCACCACGACATCCTCGGTAGGCCCACATAAGGGCAAGGAAAACTCACACCCAGTGGGACATCGGTGACAATAATGACCCAGTGGGACGTCGGTGACAATGATGACTATGAGAACCTTAGAGAGGAGGAAAGCAATGGATGTCGAGCGGGTCTAACATGATACTGTGAAAGTTCAATCCACAATGGATCCAACACAGTCGCGAGAGTCCAGTCCAAAGCGGATCCAACACAGCAGCGAGAGTCCCGTTCACAGCGGAGCCAGCAGGAAACCATCCCGAGCGGAGGCGGATCAGCAGCGCAGAGATGTCCCCCGATACACAGGCAAGCAGTACATGGCCACCGGATCGGACCGGACCCCCTCCACAAGGGAGAGTGGGACATAGAAGAAAAAGAAAAGAAACGGCAGATCAACTGGTCTAAAAAGGGAGTCTATTTAAAGGCTAGAGTATACAAATGAGTTTTAAGGTGAGACTTAAATGCTTCTACTGAGGTGGCATCTCGAACTGTTACCGGGAGGGCATTCCAGAGTACTGGAGCCCGAACGGAAAACGCTCCATAGCCCGCAGACTTTTTTTGGGCTTTGGGAATCACTAACAAGCCGGAGTCCTTTGAACGCAGATTTCTTGCCGGTACATATGGTGCAATACAATCGGCAAGATAGGATGGAGCTAGACCGTGTAGTATTTTATACGTAAGTAGTAAAACCTTAAAGTCACATCTTAAGTGCACAGGAAGCCAGTGCAGGTGAGCCAGTACAGGCGTAATGTGATCAAACTTTCTTGTTCTTGTCAAAAGTCTAGCAGCCGCATTTTGTACCAACTGTAATGCTAGACATGGGGAGACCCGAAAATAATACGTTACAGTAGTCGAGGCGAGACGTAACAAACGCATGGATAATGATCTCAGCGTCTTTAGTGGACAGAATGGAGCGAATTTTAGCGATATTACGGAGATGAAAGAAGGCCGTTTTAGTAACGCTTTTAATGTGTACCTCAAAGGAGAGAGTTGGGTCAAAGATAATACCCAGATTCTTTACCGTGTCGCCTTGTTTAATTGTTTGGTTGTCAAATGTTAGAGTTGCATTATTAAATAGAGTTCGGTGTCTAGCAGGACCGATAATCAGCATTTTCGTTTTTTTGGCGTTGAGTTGCAAAAAGTTAGCGGACATCCATTGTTTAATTTCATTAAGACACGCCTCCAGCTGACTACAATCCGGCGTGTTGGTCAGCTTTAGGGGCATGTAGAGTTGGGTGTCATCAGCATAACAGTGAAAGCTAATACCGTATTTGCGTATGATGTCACCTGGCGGCAGCATGTAGATGCTGAAGAGTGCAGGGCCAAGGACCGAACCCTGGGGAACTCCACACGTTACC
>NC_084611.1:52904278-52974278 GCF_033978795.1 Nerophis ophidion | reverse complement strand
ATATCTGCTTGACATCGAACTCCTTCCGCGAGGAAGAACTCGAGCCGCCACTTGACATAGCAGGGAGGGAGGCGGACGCAACGGCGGGAGGAGCGCGCCTCTCTGACGGCCACCGTGACTGAAGGAGCCCGCGTGGACTGAGCTACACCACCCGGAGGGAGAGGGAGAGAGAGAGAGCGAGGGAGCGAGCGAGAGAGAGAGTGATGGTGAATGGTCTCAAAATATGGAGTGAAATTTGTATGGAAGTGACACAATTTATTTATATATATATATATATAAATATGATACTAATACATATCCATATATTAATAAATATACAAATACAAAAGTGATATACAAATATATACATAATTTGTACAAATAAAAACGTATTTGTAAATATATTTTTGAGATTTGTAAAATATACACAAATAAAGTGTATAAATATAAAAATGCGACATACAAATAAATCAAGAATTTGAATGAATAAAAGCGTATTTGTAAATATATTTTTGAGATGTGGAAAATATATACAAATAAAATGTACAGCTTGGTCCTGCGATGAGGTGGCGACTTGTCCAGGGTGTACCCCGCCTTCCGCCCGATTGTAGCTGAGATAGGCGCCAGCGCCCCCGTGACCCCAAAAGGGAATAAGCGGTAGAAAATGGATGGATGGATGGAAAATGTACAGCTATAAAAATGTGACATACAAATTGTGGAGGGGGGTGTGGCCTGTGGACCTGCAGCGAAGCAGGGTGTGCCAGGACCGGCTTCGAGATCAGCGACCTGGGCCTGCTTGTCTAATCACCTGTCGCTCTGTTAAAAGGTAGCAGCCGGGGAGGAGAGGGGAGTTGGAGTTAGCAAGACAGACGAACACAAACTAATTGCTGAAAAGCAAGACAATATATATTTAAAAAAATAAAAAAAAGCAGTATTGTAAACCTGGACGAGACTGTCATATCAGTGCTTGGTGGTCCGAAGAACCCGGAGGAGAGAAACACCCACAAAAATACATTAAGATTTTTTATAAATAAAAGTGTATTTGTAAATATATTTTTTGAGATTTGAATATAAATATGCTTGAGTTTGTATTTGTATTTGTATTGAATTTGCATATGTGGATCGCTTTTTCGGGGCAGCACAGTGGAGGAGGGGTTAGTGCATCTGCCTCACAATACTATCTATCATCTATTTAAAAAAAAGAATAATAATGAAAAATAAATTAAAAAATAAATAAATAAATAAAAATAAGTTTAATTTTCCTGAAGGAATAAATAAAGTACTATCTATCTATCTATACGAAGGTCCTGAGTAGGCTGGGGTTCAATCCCGGGCTCGGGATCTTTCTGCGTGGAGTTTGCATGTTCTCCCCGTGACTGTGTGGGGTCCCTCCAGGCACTCCGGCTTCCTCCCACCTCCAAAGACATGCACCTGGGGATAGGTTGATGGACAACACTAAAATTGACCCTAGTGTGTGAATGTGAGTGTGAATGTTGTCTGTCTATCTGTGTTGGCCCTGCGATGGGGTGGCGACTTGTCCAGGGTGTACGCCCTCTTCCGTCCGAGTGCAGCTGCGATAGGCTCCAGTGACCCCAAAACAGGGGCAGGCGGTAAAAAATGGATGGATCGCTTTTTTTGCTTTTGTGTCGATGAGACATTCCTCTCACAAACCAGATGCACAAATAAATGTGACCTACACACTCCCCTCAACATCCAGCGGAGGGAACTGCAGCCAGAGGCAGATCAATCAGCACCTCAGTAACACATACATGTCTGGTACCAAAAGATCCGTCAGTTTAGGGTGCTCATTCTCCCCCCCTGTTAGAATAATTATGTATATATTATCATCATAACTTTATGCTTAAGGGCCGTTACTATAAAGTATTGTCAATGAAGTGGTATTTCTGTATTTGTGTGGAGCTAGCAATCCAAGAGATTGCTAGCCTCTTTTTATCAGTGTTTTGTCCAGACCCGGCCTGCTGACTGCTTTGGCCGGACATTGGGTTCTGGGACCAGACAAAGCAGAGACTGGGCGATAGCACCAAGTGTCAACATATTTGCATTTTTGTATAATCATATATTGTGTCTAACTGGAGTTGTCGAGTCTACCGCCTTCCCTAAGCGACAGTGATGCAATAGGGACTTTCCTAATAAATAGAGGAGGCGCACGGGCTTGATTTTTTTAGAACGTAGTTTGGATCTGTAACTAGAGTACAGCCCAAAACACGTGTCTCCTCATGAGCTAAATTGAACTATGTCTCTGCATGGTTCCTTACTTCTTGTCTGATTTATAGATGTCATCAGTGTTTGAACCTGACACCCCCTCTCGGGCACCCCTGGGCGTTCTTTCTTTAGCACTTTCTGTAGCGTTTTGTGGGTGCTCCTTCATGGGAGCTGCAGTGCAGGGTACTACCCTTTACTGCCCCGTTGCTGTTTCTCCGGACTGTCCACTGTCTCTCCGGTTGTCACCACACTTTCACGGTTGTCATTCAGACTTTCCTGGAAGTCACTGGCCAGGCCAGTCATACTAGATTGAGAAACCCCTTGCGGTGCAGCTTGGACGACGCTTCAGTAAAGAACCGAAGTTCATTGGGTGTTTCGGGTGTTTGATCTCTATCCACCCTCACCTGGGCAAACCCAACCGGGGCTGATCATGCTCCAGCTTGTGTCCAAGCAGCGTACTACATCATCCGTCTCCCCTCTTGATCCACAACCACCTCGAGGCTTTCTCAGCAGCCTCGCTGATATTTCTGGTGGCTCTTCTCTCCGGCAACCCTCTGATTCCAAGAGGTCTGAATGCTCGATGCACAGATTGCCCTAGAAAGCACCTGCAGACCACTATAGACCACTTCTCTCTGCATGCCTCGACCAGCTCAAGGTATTTGGCCTACCATCAAAATGACTTTAAAAGTCTTATATAAGTATTATAATGAAGGCAACACCTGATGTAAGTGCCTATATTAGCTATATTAGCCTACTATCAAAATTACTTTAAAAGTCTTATAGAAGTGCTATAATGAAGGCAACACATGATGTAATGTCTATATTAGCCTACTATCAAAATGACTTTAAAAGTCTTATATAAGTATTATAATGAAGGCAACACATGATGTAAGTGTCTATATTAGCCTACTATCAAAGGCTGACGCAAATCTTTATAGACAGAAATGTTGTATTTTAATTTGAATTCTACACATTTTTACAGCATTGGAAAACATTACTAAAATAGAGACTTCTCACATGATGAGATAACTCCTACAAAGGACTGTCTTAGAAGGGTCACAGGTATAGATGTGCGTCCAAGTTATAGACAATGGCAGTTTGTCTCCTTCTAATGGATTTATTACAATCTTTGCAAGCTCACTAACGTTTGCTGTGGTCTGGAACAACATGGCACACAAACAACTATCAGAAATGCAGCCAATATTACATACGGATAATGTGTCACAAGACATGCAAATCTTAATTAAATACACAGAGGACATATGTCAAGGAAATTAAATGAGCTCAAATATACCTACAAACGTAATGATGCAATATGTACATACGGCTAGCCTAAAAAGAATGTTAGCATCGATTAGCTTGCTGTCATGGGCTGACCAAATACGCCTGATTAGCACTCCAACAAGTCAATACCATCAACAAAGCTCACCTTTGTGCATTCACCCACAGTATAAAACGTTTGGTGGACAAAATGAGACAACGAAGGAGTGGCATAGAACACGCCTCTCTGTGGCAGCATCGGAGAAAGTTGTACATGTAAACAAACTACGATGAGTTCAAGGCTCGCTGAAATTAGTAGGACAAAACGGTGCTTGCCACATACTCTTATCAGTAAAGTATGTTTACTATAAACAGAGGGATTTCTAACAATTAGGAAGGTCTGTGTCATGTTTGTCATCCGACAGAAAATATATTAAAACAAAAAATATCGGTTCCCATTTTCACACATCTCTGAAAGAGGTCCAGGGAGCCACTAGGGTTGCTGGCCACCGCCCGAAGCCATCACCCGACACCCCGAAGTGCCTCTCGGTCACGTGGTTGCGACCCAACAAATAAGACGCAGGTCGGATCCTCTCACAGGGACGTTGCACTTATTTATTTTTTGTGAAGAGGCAGACAAGGGTTGAACTCCTGACCTCATTACCAGCATCCACCAGATTGAAAGCACGTCTCCGACTGGTGAAGATGGGTTTCCTCCCGGGGAAGGCGGCCTTCGGAAAGCGTGTGAGATTGGGCTCAGAGTAGTGATGCTCTTCCTTCACGCTCTGCTGACTTACTATTGGCTCTCGAGGTAACAAGTGTTGTTACAAAAGAAGCATCTTTTTTGAAGTCACAAAGCTAAAAAAATGAGCACCATGTTTGTCCTCACGTGCCTGTCTTGGCCTAAGTAAAAAAAAAAATTTTTTGCAAATAATTTACTTTTTTTTTTTTTTTCAACGCTTAAATCTCCAGATAAATTTTAGATCTATCCGTCAATATAAAGTTAATTATTTATTTAATGTATATTTTGTATCCTTTTTGTTAAAGAATACCAAGCTTTTTTTATGGCAAAACCCCAAAATTGAGCGCTTTGGGTATTTAATAATAAAAAAGCGCAATATAAATCTAATCCATTGTTATTATTATTATTAAAAATATGCAATATCCACCCCTAACCCCCAAAAAACTAGATGTCAAAGTGGAATAATTTATGTGAAGCTATTGGAGACTTAAATAGGTCAATAATTCATGAGAACATTTGTTTTGGTTCATTATTATGTTTTCGAAGTAATAACAGTTTTAAAAAAATCCCACTAAAATAAAAGTGTTCGAAATAATTCATACATATTTTTTTTCTTTAAAAGCTTAAATCTCTAGATCAAATTCAGATCTCTCTGACGATAACGAGTTTGAATTATTTTGTTTGTTTGTTTGTTTGTTAAATGCCCCTGTTTGTAATTTTAAATGCCCCACGTTGTCTGTTTATGGCAAAACCCCAAAATATGCAGTATTCCCCCCAAAAAAAATTTCAAAGTGGAATAATTTATGGGAAACCACAGTAGACTTAAATGGGTCAATAATTCATAACAATATTTATTTAGGTTAATTTCTTTTTTTTTTAAGTAATAACAGTTGTTGTTTTTTCAAATCCCATTAAAATTCTCTTGGATCCAAAAGGGTCCCACTCATAAAAGTGTTCAGAATAATTCATATATATATATATATATCAATCAATCAATGTTTGCTTATATAGCCCTAAATCACTAGTGTCTCAAAGGGCTGCACAAACCACCACGACATCCTCGGTAGGCCCACATAAGGGCAAGGAAAACTCACACCCAGTGGGACGTCGGTGACAATGATGACTATGAGAACCTTAGAGAGGAGGAAAGCAATGGATGTCGAGCGGATCTAACATGATACTGTGAAAGTTCAATCCACAATGGGTCCAACACAGTCGCGAGAGTCCAGTCCAAAGAGGATCCAAGACACAGCAGCGAGAGTCCCGTTCACAGCGGAGCCAGCAGGAAACCATCCCAAGCGTAGGCGGACCAGCAGCGCAGAGATGTCCCCAGCCGATACACAGGCGAGCAGTACATGGCCACCGGATCGGACCGGACCCCCTCCACACGGGAGAGTGGGACATAGAAGAAAAAGAAAAGAAACGGCAGATCAACTGGTCTAAAAAGGGAGTCTATTTAAAGGCTAGAGTATACAAATGAGTTTTAAGGTGAGACTTAAATGCTTCTACTGAGGTGGCATCGCGAACTGTTACCGGGAGGGCATTCCAGAGTACTGGAGCCCGAACGGAAAATGCTCTATAGCCCGCAGACTTTTTTTGGGCTTTGGGAATCACTAATAAGCCGGAGTCCTTTGAACGCAGATTTCTTGCCGGGACATATGGTACAATACAATCGGCAAGATAAGATGGAGCTAGACCGTGTAGTATTTTATACGTAAGTAGTAAAACCTTAAAGTCACATCTTAAGTGCACAGGAAGCCAGTGCAGGTGAGCCAGTACATATATTTTTATTTTTTATTTTTTTTTGTAATTACTTTTATTTATTCTTTTTTTTTTACTTTAAACGCTTAAATCTCTTAATGAACTTCAGATCTATCCGTCCCACCCAAAAAATTTGTTCAAAATATGTCACACACACACACACACATATATATATATATGTATATATATATATATATTTTTTTTTATTTATTTTTTTTTTTTACTTTTAATGCTTACATCTCTAGATCAACTTCAGACCTATCCGTCGATTAATTACACATTTTAATAATTAGTATTAGTATTTTTGGGTTTGTTTGTTAAATACCCCTGTTTGTCATTGACAGTGTCTGTTTATGGCAAACACAAAATTTGTAATATTTTCCACAAAAAATATTTCAAAGTGTAATATTTGACCTGAAATAATTGGAGCCTTCAATAGGTCAATAATTCATAAATATATTTATTTTGATTTATTATTATTTTTTGAGCAATGACAGTTTTAAATGAAAAAAACACCCTGTGCAGCTTTGTGTTATTAGAGTCAACATTGCAACTCTATCTTTACATCTTATCTGAATGCTTTTTTATTCCACTTTTTAATAGTATTTTTTAGAATGTGAAGAAAAAAAAATGCTGCAAACTGTAAATGGCCCTTGGGGACACACTTTGGACACAAAATGACCCCCACATCTTTTGGATTCTCAGTGGAAAAAAAAGTTTGGCCACTCCTGCTCTATGCCGCCCATTTCTTCTTCTCTGTCCTGTTGACCTTTCCATTTCCTGTGTCCTCCCTCTATCTGCAATGCAGCAGATATTCATAGAGAGGAATGAAGGGTGGGAAACCAACCGTCCCTTGACAGTACCCCCTCCCTCACCTTCTGCGGTGACCACAGGATGTGGCCAGGCTGGTCGCATGGTACTGTTCTAACAAACACCAATTAAAGCGGATTTTCTTGGTAAGTTTCTGAAACACCGCATGGGGTTTATTTAAGGTTTTTTGTCAGGATGTTTTTTAATAGCTCCCAGCTTAATCTGGTCAGTACTACTGTAAGTTTGCTTCCGCAGAGCAAAGTCATCATTATAGCAAATAAAAGGACAAGGTTGTCAATATGGATAGCCTTAAAACACCAACAGCCTCACCAAAAAATGTGTTCTTGCAGTTTGTGTGCATGGATTTTACGTTGAAATGGCAGTTATCTCAGCCTAAAAGGGGAACTGACCTTTTTTGGGGAAACGTTGCCTATTAATCACAATCAACATAAAAGACATGATGACTGGTGGATTATTTTTAATGCATTCTAAATATTAAACGTAATTAAAAGTGTGCTTACTGTATTCCGCCCATAAAATCCAATAAACATTCAAAAAGCGCTAACAATGCTCAATGTACACTTTTGTAACTTGAATATTAACCAAGTATTGGTGATATTGTTATTATAAGTGCTGACGCAGACTAACTATTTGTATTGGCAACGTAATAGCTTCCGTTTGTCTCTATGTTTACATCATCGAGTGGTCTGCTGATTCTTTGCTTCCCTGCAAGTTTATTTTACAAACCCTGTTTCCATAAGAGTTGGGAAATTGTGTTAGAGGTAAATATAAACGGAATGCAATGATTTGCAAATTCTTTTCAACCCATATTAAATTGAATGCACTACAAAGACTAGATATTTGATGTTCAAACTCATAAACTTTTTTTTTTTTTTTGCAAATAATAATTAACTTGGAATTTCATTGCTGCAACACGTGCCAAAGTAGTTGGGAAAGGGCATGTTCACCACGGTGTTACATCACTTTTTCTTTTAACAACACTCAATAAACGTTTGGGAACTGAGGAAACTAATTGTTGAAGCTTTGAAAGTGGAATTTTTTCTCATTCTTGTTTTATATAGAGCTTCAGTCGTTCAACAGTCCGGGGTCTCCGCTGTCGTATTTTACGCTTCATAATGCGCCACACATTTTCGAGGGGAGACACGTCTGGACTGCAGGCAGGCCACGAAAGTACCCACACTTTTTTTTTACGAAGCCACGCTGCTGTAACACGTGCTGAATGTGGCTTGGCATTGTCTTGCTGAAAAAAGCAGAGGCGTCCTTGAAAAAGACAGCGCTTATATGGCAGCATATGTTGTTCCAAAACCTGTATGTATCTTTCAGCATTAATGGTGCCTTCACAGATGTGTAAGTTACCCATGCCTTGGGCACTAATGCACCCCCATACCATCACAGGTGCAGGCTTTTGAACTTTGTGTCGATAACAGTCTGGATGGTTCGCTTCCCCTTTGGTCCGGATGACACGATGTCGAACATTTCCAAAAACAATTTGAAATGTGGACTCGTCAGACCACAGAACACTTTTCCACTTTGCATCAGTCCATCTTAGATGATCTCGGGCCCAGAGAAGCCGGCGGCGTTTCTGGATGTTGTTGATAAATGGCTTTCGCTTTGCATACTAGAGCTTTAACTTGCACTTACAGATGTAGCGACGAGCTGTATTTGGTGACAGTGGTTTTCTGAAGTGTTCCTGAGCCCATGTGGTGATATCCTTTAGAGATTGATGTCGGGTTTTTGATACAGTGGATCAAAGGTCACGGTCATTCAATGTTTGTTTCCAGCCATGCCGCTTACGTGGAGTGATTTCTCCAGATTCTCTGAACCTTTTGTGGATATTGTGGACCGTAGATGTTAAAATCTCTAAATTTCTTGCAATTGCATTTTGAGAAACGTTGTTTTTAAACTGTTTGACTATTTGCTCACGCAGTTGTGGACAAAGGGGTGTACCTCGGCCCATCCTTTCTTGTGAAAGATTGAGCATTTTTTGGGAAGCTGTTTTTATATCCAACCATGGCCCCCACCTGTTCCCAATTAGCCTGCACACCTGTGGGATGTTCCAAATAAGTGTTTGATGAGCATTCCTCAACTTTATCAGTGTTTATTGCCACCTTTCCCAACTTCTTTGTCACGTTTTGCTGGAATCAAATTCTAAAGTTAATGAATATTTGCACACAAAAAAAAAATGTTTATCAGTTTGAACATCAAATATGTTGTTTTTGTAGCATACTCAACTGAATATGCTACAAAGTAGCATATTCAGCATATTAAAACGCTGCTGTGTACACGGACGTAGGGACTGGTACAGAGCGCCAATAAACCTTAAAGAGGTATAGTCAAACCTCGGATTCAGGAGGAACAGTGTGGTTTTTGTCCTGGTCGTAGAACTGTGGACCAGCTCTATACTCTCGGCAGGGTCCTTGAGGATGCATGGGAGTTTTCCCCAACCAGTCTACATGTGCTTTGTGGACTTGGAGAAGGCATTGGACCGTGTCCCTCGGGAAGTGCTCAGAGAGTATGGGGTATCGGAATGTCTGATTGTGGCAGTCCGCTCCCTGTATGATCAGTGTCAGAGCTTGGTCCGCATCGCTCGCAGTAAGTCGGACACGTTTCCAGTGAGGGTTGGACTCCGCTAAGGCTGTCCTTTGTCACCGATTCTGTTCATAACTTTTATGGACAGAATTTCTAGGCGCAGTCAGGGCGTTGAGGGGATCCGGTTTGGTGGCTGCAGGATTAAGTCTCTGCTTTTTGCAGATGATGTGGTCCTGATGGCTTCATCTGGCCAGGATCTTCAGCTCTCACTGGATCAGTTCACAGCCGAAAGTGAAGCGACTGAGATGAGAATCAGCACCTCAAAGTCTGAGTCCATGGTTCTCGCCCGGAAAAAGGTGGAGTGCCATCTCCGGGTTGGGAAGGAGACGTTGCCCCAAGTGGAGGAGTTCAAGTACCTCGGAGTCTTGTTCACGAGTGAGGGAAAAGTAGATCGTGAGATCGATAGGCGAATCGGTGCGGCGTCTTCAGTAATGCGGACGCTGTATCGATCCGTTGTGGTGAAGAGGGAACTGAACCGAAAGGCAAAGCTCTCAATTTAACGGTCGATCTACATTCCCATCCTCACCTATGGTCATGAGCTTTGGGTTATGACCGAAAGGACAAGATCACGGGTACAAGCGGCCAAAATGAGATTCCTCCTCCGTGTGGCGGGGCTCTCCCTTAGAGATAGGGTGAGAAGCTCTGCCATCCAGAGGGACCTCAAAGTAAAGCCGCTGTTCCTCCACATGGAGAGAAGCCAGATGAGGTGGTTCGGACATCTGGTCAGGATGCCACCCGAACGCCTCCCTAGAGAGGTGTTTAGGGCACGTCCGACTGTTAGGAGGCCACGGGGAAAACCCAGGACACGTTGGGAAGACTATGTCTCCCGGCTGGCCTGGGAACGCCTCGGTATCCCCCGGGAAGAGCTGGACGAAGTGGTTGGGGAGAGGAAAGTCTGGGCTTCCCTGCTTAGGTTGCGGCCCCCACGACCCGCCCCCTAATAAGCAGAAGAAGATGGATGGCATTATTTTTATGCATTATCATTACATCAGTGGTTAAATTTGGTCACACAAAAAATAACGGCCGTCATTTAGTTTATCGGGAATAATTTGTCGGTCATAAAGTGATCGCAGTACACACGTATTCACATCGTTAAAATAGAAACATGGACAAGCGATAGCAAAACTGGATGGAAGTCCCGTTCACACACTTCACACCAGATAATCCCACTGCTTATATGCAGTGTGATGCATTCACACACCTCTTTGGCATACAAGACACGTGTATACAGTACGTGCTCTAAACAGCACATTTATAAGCAATGCTCTTCCATACATGCCCCTTTTTTTTTGCCTCCAGACATGCCAGCCACAGTCTCCATTCTTCTTCACAATCTCAATGTCCCACCCTCTATTTCCTGCTCGCCGACTCTTGCTATTAAGCCGTGACACGCCGCCGTGTGCTGCGAGTGATGGTGTCGTACAAGGGGCATCGGCGCGTGGGGCGTAAGTGAGGATGTTGTAAACTGCACAAGCAAAAAGGATGAAGTGATAACAGAAAGGTAAAAAAAAAAAAAAAAAACATTGAATCTATCTGTGGCAGCATAGAAGAAAGTAGTGTATTTATTTCACTTTTGTATCTCATTGCTCATAACTGTGGTGTGTTCAAGGACCCCGACTAAAGGTAGAAACAAAGGCATCACTAGGTCTTAAAGACAGGGAGACTTAGGAGATGCAATAATGACAATATAATCATAATGATGTATTATAATGATCTAAATTATCTACTGATGATAACCTATGGCAGGGGTCGGAAACCTTTTTGGTTGAGACTGTCACGATCCGTGACTCGGATCGTTCATGGTTTTGCCCTTTTTATGTCTTTGTTCATGTTTTGTTTTTGGACTCTGCCGATCCTTTTTTGAGCACTTCCTTGTTTGTGTTAGTCACCATGGCAACGTATTGTGTTCCTCCTCACGAGCTCCTGTCACACACCTGTTTCTAATAATTATTTGTGTATTTAAGCCCACCTGATTCCTTAGTTCGTCCTCGGTCCATTGTTTGCTTTTCGCAACACGTCACGGTTTGTATTTTGTATCATAGATTATTTTGTGCTAAGTTCCGCCTTAGCTTCACGTGCGTTCGGCACGTCGTTTAGTTTTACTTCTGTTTCCTGCTAAGTTTTAGCGTTGGCACGCGCTTTGTTTTTCCCTTTTTGCACCAATGTTGTTTTGTTTTATTATATTAAAGACAACTCTTACTTGCAATCCTGCTGACTGGTCGTTGTGCATCCACGAAGTGGCAACTCCGCGCAGCAAGTGCGCCGCAAAAACGTGACAGAGACAGCCATTAAAGCCAAATATTTTAAAATGTATTTCTGTGAGAGCCATATAATATTTTTTAACACTGAATACAACAAAATGCGTGCATTTTTAAGTAAGACCAACATTTTTAAAGTACAAATTGTGTTAGATGTAAATATAAACGGAATACAATGATTTGCAAATAATTTTCAACCCGTATTCAGTTGAATATGCTACAAAGACAACTTAGTTCAGGTTCAAACTGATAAACTTTTTTTTTTTTTTGCAAATAATCATGACACCTACTACTACTGACCACGCAGTCTGATAGTTTATATATTAATGATGAAGTATTAACATTGCAACACATGCCAATACGGCCGGTTTAGTTTACTAAATACAATTTTAAATTTCCTGTGGAGTTTCTTGTTGAAAACGTCGCAGAATGATGACGCATGCACGTGACGTTATTGGTTGGAGGGGACATATTAGCCAGCACCACTTGCGGCTAAAAGTCGTCTCTTTTCATCACGCAATTACAAATTATTTTGGACATCTGTATTGCTGAATCTTTTGCAAATTGTTCAATTAATAATGGAGAAGTCAAAGTAGAAAGATGGAGGTGGGAAGCTTAAGCCTTTAGCCACACAAGCACACGGCGTTTCCTTGTTTAAAATTCCCGCAGGTGAAGCTTTACTATGGATCAGAGCGGTCAAGCGAACTGGGTTCCCTACTACATGTCAACCAGCAGGTTTCGGTGAGAAATTTGTGGTAAAAAGTCGCCTCTTACCGGAGATCAGAGGAGATCAGCGGAGATCAGCGGAGATCAGCGGAGATCAGCGGAGCTTGCGCCGTCCATGCAGCTGGCGTGACTTCCCTCAGAGACTGGAGTCAACACACCTGTGGACACACCCCTCTGACTATCAGGTACTATTTAACTCACTAAAACACTAGCAATATAATAGAAATATAAGGGATTTCCCAGAATTATCCTATTAAATGTGTCTAAAAACATCCGAATCGCTCCCAATGCAATCGCCTTTTTTTACGTAATTTCTTTAATTTATTTTTTTCTAGTCTTTCACTGTCAATATCCTCATCCACGAATCTTTCATCCTCGCTCAAATTAATGGGGAAATTGTCCGAATAGCTCTTGATGCTCGAGGCTCACATTATAAACAATGTGAGGAGCCCTCACACCGGTGACGTCATTGTCTGCTACTTCCGGTAAAGGCAAGGCTTTTTTATTAGCGACCAAAAGTTGCGAACTTTATCGGCGATGTTCTCTACTAAATCTTTCAGCAAAAATATGGCAATATCGCGAAATGATCAAGTATGACACGTAGAATGGACCTGCTATCCCCGTTTAAATAAGAAAATCTCATTTCAGTAGGCCTTTAACTTTAGAATTTGATACCAGCAACACTTGACAAAGAAGTTGGGAAAGGTGGCAATAAATACTAATTAAGTTGAGGAATGCTCATCAAACACTTTTTTGGAACATCCCACAGGTGGGTGCCATGATTGGATATAAAAGCAGCTTCCATAAAATGCTAAGTAAGTCACAAACAAGGATGGGGTGAGGGTCACCACTTTGTAAGCAAATTGTTGAACAGTTTTAGAACAACATTTCTCAACGAGCTATTGGAAGGAATTTAGGGATTTTACCATCTAAGGTCCGTAAAATCATCAAAAGGTTCAGAGAATCTGGAGAAATCACTGCACGTAAGCGATATTACAGACCTTTAACCCTTCAGGCGCAACTGCATCAAAAACCGACATCAGTGTGTAAAGGATATCACCACATGGGCTCAGGAACACTTCATAAAACCACTGTCAGTGACTACAGTTGATCGCTACATCTGTAAGTGTTAGTTAAAACTCTACTATGCAAAGCGAAACCCATTTATCAACAGCACCAAGGAACGCCGCTGGCTTCGCTGGGCCCGAGCTCATCTAAGATAGACTGATGCAAAGTGGAAAAGTGTTCTGTGGTCTGACAAGTCCACATTTGAAATTATATTCGGAAACTGTGGACATGGTGTCCTCCGGAACAAAGAGGAAAATAATCATCCGGACTGTTATAGGCGCAAAGTTGAAAAGCCAGCATCTGTGATGGTATGGGGGTGTTTTAGTGCCCAAGGCATGGGTAACTTACACATCTGTGAAGGCACCATTAATGCTGAATGGTCCATACAGGTTTTGGAGAAACATATGTTGTCATCCAAGCAACATTATCATGGACGCCCCTGCTTATTTCATCAAGACAATGCCAAGCCACGTGTTACAACAGCGTGGTTTCGTATGAAAAGAGTGCGGGTACTTTCCTGGCCCGCCTGCAGTCCAGACCTGTCTCCCATCGAAAATGTGTGGCGCATTATGAAGCGTAAAATACGACAGCGGAGACCCCGGACTGTTGAACGACTGAAGCTCTACATAAAACAAGAATGGGAAAGAATTCCACTTTCAAAGCTTCAACAATTGGTTTCCTCAGTTCCCAAATGTTTATTGGGTGTTGTTAAAAGAAAAGGTGATGTAACACAGTGGTGAACATGCCCTTTCCCAACTGCTTTGACACGTGTTGCAGCCGTGAAATTCTAAGTTAATTATTATTTGCAAAAAAAAAAATAAAGTTTATGGGTTTGAACATCAAATATCTTGTCTTTGTAGTGCATTCAATTGAATATGGGTTGAAAAGGATTTGCAAATCATTGTATTCCATTTATATTTACATCCAACAGAATTTCCCAACTCATATGGAAACAGGGTTTGTATATCCATCCATCCATTTCCTACCATTCGGGGTCGCGGGGGGCGCTGGCGCCTATTAATAAGTCTTTTAGTCCTTTTAATAGGATTTTTATTCTGAAGTTAACCAATCATAAATAAAATACTTCTTACCATTAATGTGATAACGGATAACGGTTGGATGGATTAAAATGCATGAGAATGTTTTATATTTTGAATGTTATTTTTAACACTGTGATTATGTTAGAATAATTATGTATATATTATCACACAACTTTTATGCTTAAGGGCCGTTGCTATAATTATTGTCAATTGTGCTGAAGTGGTATTTTTCTTTGTCTGTGCAAAACTAGAAATCCAAAAGATTGACAGCCAGTCTGGTATCAGTGTCTGTGTCCAGGAACGGCCTGCTGACTGCCAAGGCCGAAATCCGCCGGGACGCAGACAGAGCAGCGAGACAAGGCGATATCTCCATCGTCAACATATTTGCATTTTTGTATAATCATATATTGTTTCTAACTGGAGTTGTCGAGATTACCCTCTTCCCTCAGCGACAGCTCCAGTGATGTAAACAGGGACCTCCCAAATAAATAGAGGAAGCATGCGGGCTAGACTTTTAGAACGTGATTTGGATCTGTAACTAGAATTCAGCCAAAAGACATGTCTCCTCATTGAGCCAAATTGAACTTTGTCTCTGCATGATTCCTTGCTTCTCGTCTGTTTAATAGATGTCATCAGTGTTTGAACCTGTCATATTACCAGCGGATATAATGTAGAAACGTCAGCTAAGATTTATCTGAGAGCCAGATGCAGTCATCAAAAGAGCAACATCTGGCTCGAGAGCCACAGGTTCCCTACCCCTGATCAATGGGTATCGTTACACATATGTAAATGTGAGACCTCCGAATAATGCCTCCCTCTCTAGGACCACCCTTTCTAGATATATAAATATTGTATATAAAGATGTATTGACAACATTAATAATATATACATACTATGCAAATATAAAAAATACAACATTAATAATATATACATGCTAAGCAAATATAAAAAAGCTTGTTATGAAAAATGAGTTGCAATTTCACAGGACAACTTCACAAGAAAAACTGATAATGTTGGCAGTATTATAATAAAAGTCGTCATTTTACTCAAGGCAATTTAAAATTCGACAAGAAAAAGTGAACATTTGTGCAATATTATGATAAAAGTTGGAATTTTACGCGATAACGGTCGCAATTTTACAAGGAAAGCTTCACATTTTGGCAATTTTATTCAAAGAGTCGTAATTTCATTAGACAAAAGTCACAATTTCATAAAAAAAATAAAATTTTGGAAACATCTTAATAATAATCGGAATTTCACTTCGCAAAATTATGACAAATCTTTTTTTTTACTCAAAACATGTCACTATTTTACGAGACCAACACAAAAATTATCAATATTGTGATACAAATATTTGAATTTTACATGACAAATGTTGCCATTTTGCATTAAAAAGTAATAATTTCACATAAAAAAGCAATTTTATGAGAAAATATTGCAATATTACAGAAATAGAAAGAATATGAGAAATTCTTAATTTTATAAGAAAAAGTCGACACATTGCGAGGAAAAGACCGCTTTTAATTCTTTTTTTTTAATATATATTTTGTTTGTAATTGGTTTTTAATCTCAATTATTTACTTGAAGTTATTACAGTCTGTCTCTATTTAAATATTTATTTTATGTTTTTAATTAATTTTGGTCAAAGGCGGCATATTTCAATTTCTTACAAACACGTGTTATTTCATATGTTGACCAGAGGTGGGGCACTTCAAATTTTTACACACATTTGTTATTTCATATGTTGACCAGAGGGGGAGCACTTTTAAAACCGACACACAGTCAATTAAAAAAATCCCTCCTTTTTGGGACCACCCTCCATAGTGGAATTGCAAACAGCTAAAATTATACACAAAGCAAACTATAACCTCCTTCCCAAGAATATACAATAATTCTTCTCAACAAAAGAAGAGAAATATAATCTTAGAGAAAAATGTAATTTAAAACATTTGTATGCACGTACAACACCTCAGACCTTCAGTATATCAGTATGTGGAATTAAATTATGGAATGGATTAAGCAAAGCAATCAAACAATGTACTAATATGATCCACTTCAAGAAACTCTTCAAACTGGAAGTGTTTACAAAGTACAAAAAAGAAGAACTATGATAAACATTCTGATTTTACTCACCCATTCATTCCCAAAATAATCTTACTTATCTCATCGTATGGAATAAAACTTGCTTCACCAATTATTTATTTGTTTATTTATTTTTATCGTGATTACTTATTACTTAAGGAGTATACATTGTGAATACATTGAGAACAGGAAGTGAACAAAAGTTTTAGCAAGTGTTATGTAAAGAAAAGGGGTAGGATTAAACAAGCTCTGCTTCTTCCTACTCCTTTTTGAACATGTTGAAAAGAGAAACTGGAAATTGTGATGTATCTTGTATTGCATGTTCGAAATAAACTCAAACTCAACTCAACTCAACTCAACTCAACCGTCATTTTGATAGATTTCACCACCAGGGGTGCAAATGAGATCTGTATGTTTTGTTTTTCATGATTTGCTTAAGGCCGATGACAAAAAAGTCACGGACCACGGATGGTACACTGTGCCGCACTTTGGGCAACCCAGCTTAAGAAGCCAACTGTTAATGGTCACTATAGTCTTAGTACCATAGTGTATTTGTTCATCCAACGGTCACATATTTGCACTGTTTCACTGTCAAACTCGTTTGCACTTGCACTTGCATGGCTTAATCTTTGAGACAAGCATATGCTACTGGCAGGATCAACCAGGTAGACCCGCTAGCGTGTTTACTGGCTTCTGGATACCCGGCCGGGAAGCCTACCGGCCAAGCCGAAAAAATACACTGCATGGAAACTGAACAGGAAGGAGAACTGCAAGGACCAGAAGTGTTGTTGAAGTTTGTGTCCTTTTTCGTTGTACTCGCACGCTACTCAATAAAATAGTTCCACGTGACTGACGGTTCAAAAAGTTCCAGCACTTTCCAATAAATTACGTCATCACTGGAAGTCGTAAAATCATCTGTTCACCTGGCGGGGTTTTTCGGGAATGAATAGGGAAGTCCTTCTTTGGCTTGTTTTATCATATATTGCTGCATTTGCACCTGTAAATGTTCACTTTGGTATGCACATGAAATCAACCAAAAATCATGACTTTGGAGCAATGTTTACGGACTCTCGTATGTGGCTCTCTATTAGATGCAATGGTTTTCTGTATTGGGACCATGATTTCGGTCCTAACTTGTCTACCGGTCCTCATATGGAAGCTGCTTTTCCCCGTTGATGTCTCAAAAAGGTAGATATACAAGAGAGAACACATACACACACACACATGCATTATGGCCTACATCTGTCTCAGTAGCTGTAATGGCTTGCATGGAAAGTGAGGGAAGAGTGCGATCAGAGAATGCAATGTGACAAATTTAGGAGCGTTTGTTGTTTCAATGAGTTTTGCACAGGAAATAAAAATAGCAACAGCATCACACTTTGGGCTACAGTTCTGTCCCATTAGCTGCTGCTACACACACACACACACACACACACACACACACACACACACACACACACACACACACACACACACACGCGCACACACGCACACACGCGCGCACGCGCACACACGCACACACATACACACAGGTTATCATTTGGAATGGGTTTTTTGATCATGACTTGTGGGGACCACCCTTTCGACAGGTTTTAGAGGCATAAAAAATAATTAAGTAGAATGGCCACTGCCCAGTTAGCTCATACACGTCTTTACATCTCTGGATTGATGAAGTAATGTGCTGATCATACTTACAGGGGACCCTGGGGGAAAAGAGTTAATATGGTTCATGGGGATCAGATCTTCTTTTAATTAATTTACATTTTCATTTTTAATTTAAAAAGGTTTCCCTTAAGGAGACCTGTTTTTTTTGTCCCCATACTGTCAGAGGTCCCTTTAAGGTGACTGTGTAAGCAGAGCGTTGTCCCCATTAAGTAAGCATTGCGTTTGTACAGTCCTTTGAGACATTTGTGATGTAGGGCTATATAAATAAACATTGATTGATTGATTGATTGATTGATTGATTGATTGATTGATTGCCAGAACACACACACACACACACACATACTGGTTATCATTTGGAATGGGGACCAAGTTATTGGTCCCCATTCCCTTTCGACAGGTTGTGGAGGCATAAAAAATGTATGTGAAATTGCCACTGCCCAGTTAGCTCATACACGTCTTTAAATCTCTGGATTGATGAAGTAATGTGCTGATCAAACTTACTGGAACCCTGGGGGAAAAGAGTTAATATGGTTCATGGGGACAAAATTTAAATAATTTTGCATAATTCACACAAATTTGTACGTGACTACTGAGGACCATTTAAAAAAAAAGTTCAAATGAAATATGACTGGCAACACTAAATTGGCCCTAGTGTGTGAATGTGAGTGTGAATGTTGTTTGTCTATCTGTGTTGGCCCTGCGATGAGGTGGCGACTTGTCCAGGGTGTACCCCGCCTTCCGCCCGATTGTAGCTGAGATAGGCGCCAGCGCCCCCCGCGACCCCGAAAGGGAATAAGCGGTAGAAAATGGATGGATGGATGATCCTCAGAATACAGCACTACAGCTGTCCTCTTATATGGGAAGTTTCACCACTTAAATGTTAAAGCAAATGGGTAAACAGAGCAATGTCCCAATTAAGTAAGCATTGCCACAACACACACATACTGGTTATCATTTGGAATGGGGACCAATTTTTTTATCATGACTTGTGGGGACCACCCTTTCTACAGGTTGTGGAGGCATACAATTTTTTTTAGGTAAAATGGCCACTGCCCAGTTAGCTCATACACATCCTTAAATCTCTGGATTGATGAAGTAATGTGCTGATCATACTTACTGGGTACAGTGGAAAAAAGACTTAATATGGTTCATGGGGACCAAATGTTCATTCAATTAATTAAAATTTTCATTTTTAATTTAAAAAGGTTTCCCTTAAGGAGACCTGGTTTTTTTTGTTCCCATACTGTCAGACGTAGGGGTGTAACGGTACACAAAAATTTCGGTTCGGTACGTACCTCGGTTTACAGGTCACGGTTCGGTTCATTTTCGGTACAGTAAGAAAACAAACAACATATAATTTTTTGGGTTATTTATTTACCAAATTTGTAAACAATGGCTTTAACCTTTTAACATTGGGAACTCTATAAAAATTCTGCCCACGTTATTACACATTAAACTGCCTCAAGTTGTTGCTTTGATTAAATAGAATTACAAAACCTTTCTTCTACATATAAAAAGTGCAAGATTAAACAGTTGCAAGTCAACTCATCATGCTTAATTTATTACAGCATTTGGGAAGACTGTAGTTGATTTTTATTATGTATATGTTATTTTTTTGTCAACATATGATAGCAGGGACCCTGACATTCAAAACTAGGCTGCTACATTACTAATGATTAATGTAACTATTGTTGAAAAAATAGTACAACAGCAATAGGAGAGACTATTCATCCCTGAACACCATGGAGTTCAAGTGTAAAAACAAGACAGACAGGGTTTTGCTGCCCCTAACACACACACACGCACGCACGCACGCACGCACACACACACACACACACACACACACACACACACACACACACACACACACACACACGCACACGCACACGCACACACACACACACACACAGCAAAATGAGCCAACGTTACGCTAAAAGCTAATTAGCCTTCACCTCAAGCCAGAACTGCGAGCGAGCTGAGCTGCAGTTTAAGTTTCTAGAACGTCAACGGGCTCATAGTGATGTTAGTAGTAGTTGTGACTGGGAGGTGTTTTTCATAATTTGGGCGGAGAACGCTGTCCGCTGCTCACCTGCTAAACACTATTCTGCTCGACGCTGAAGCATTGACTACATGCGCTCTGAATACGCACTGCTGACTGGCTGTTACATCGCTCTGAATACGCACTACTGATTGGCTTTGTATGTAACCAATCAGATGGTTGCGTGGGTGGGACAATGCTGGGTGCTGAGACAGAGGCAGAAAGCAGAGCAGCTTGTTAAAGGGGAACATTATCACCAGACCTATGTAAGTGTCAATATATACGTTGATGTTGGAGAAAAAAGACCATATATTTTTTAACAAATTTCCGAACTCTAAATGGGTGAATTTTGGCGAATTAAACGCCTTTCTATTATTCACTCTCAGAGCGATGACGTCACGTTGTGACGTCACCTAGGTAGTCAATCCGCCATTTTCTCAAACACATGACCATCGAGTCTAATCAGCTCTGTTATTTTTGTTTTTTTCGACTGTTTTCCGTACCTTGGAGACATCATGCCTCGTCGGTGTGTTGTCGGAGGGTGTAACATCACGATCAGGGACGGATTCAAGTTGACTTACGTGGAGTGTGCATCGATTAGCACGGCATGCTAATCGATGCTAACATGCTATTTAGGTTAGCTGTATGTACATATTGCATCAATATGCCTAATTTGTAGCTATATTTGCATCCAGCCTTTCCCTCCACCCACATTTAATGCCAAACAAACACTTACCAATCGACGGATTTAAGTTGCTCCAGTGTCACAAGATGCGAAAGTCCCGATCGTTTGGTCTGCACATTTTACCGGCGATGCTAAGGCAGACATGGCACAGAGATGTATGGATATCCTGCAGATGCATTTCCAACGATAAAGTCAACAAAATCACAAAGGTGAGTTTTGTTGATGTTATTTACTTATGTGCTAATCAGACATATTTGGTCGTGGCATGACTCCCAGCTAATCGATGCTAACATGCTATTTAGGCTAGCTGTATGTACATTTGTAGCTATATTTGCATCCAGCCTTTCTCTCCACCCACATTTAATGCCAAACAAACACTTACCAATCGACAGATTTAAGTTGCTCCAGTGTCTGCACATTTTACAGGCGATGCTAAGGCAGGCATGGCACAGAGATGTATGGATATCCTGCGAAACTCAATCGAAGGCGATCGCCGATTCGCGTCAATAGCTATTCGCTCAATAGCTTCAGTTTCTTCTTCAATTTCGTTTTCGCTATCTGCCTCCATACTCCAACCATTTGTTTCAATACATGCGTAATCTGTTGAATCGCTTAAACCGCTGAAATCCGAGTCTGAATACGAGCTAATGTCGCTATATCTTGCTGTGCTATCCGCCATGTTGGCATCACTAAATGACGTCACAGGAAAATGGACGACGGATTTAAAGATAGCGAAAATCAGGTACTTTAAAGCCTTTTTTCGGGATATTCCATGATGGGTAAAATTTTGAAAAAAACTTCGAAAAATAAAATAAGCCACTGGGAACTGATTTTTATTGGTTTTAACCCTTCTGAAATTGTGATAATGTTTTCCTTTAAGACTTTAGCTTACAAACTCGTTCGGTACACCCCCATACCAAAGCAAAACTCCCGTACCGAAACAGTTCAATACAAATACACGTACCGTTACACCCCTAGTTAGACGTCCCCTAAAGGTGACTGTGTAAACAGAGCGATGTCCCCATTAAGTCAGCATTAAAATAACACACCCACACATACTGGTTGTCATTTGGAATGGGGACCAAGTTTTTGATCATAACTTGTGGGGACCACCCTTTCTACAGGCTGTGGAGGCATTTTTTTTTTTTTTTTGGTAAAATGGCCACTGCCCAGTTAGCTCATACACGTCTTTATACCTCTGGATTGATGAAGTAATTATGCTGATCATACTTACTGGGGACCGTGGGTAAAAAGAGTTAATATGGTTCATGGGGACCAAATTTTAAGTCATTTTGCATAATTCACACAAATTTGCTTCCACAGACGCGGAAGTAGATTTTCACAACAAAGTTCTAAAGCTTAGTGATGTATATAATAGAATAGAAAGCACTTTATTGATCCCTAGGGGAAATTCAGCAAATATCAGATATATCAGATTGTAGGTGGGTTTATTTTGTACCCTTCGCGTTCATATTTCACTGTTTGTTGGCTTTTTTTTGCGTTTCACTTTATTGTAAAATATGTCGATCGAAAGGGGGTGTGACATTCATATTTTGTCAATATTCAGTGTTTTATCGGTCATAAAAAATTTTTTAAATACAATTCTTTTTTTTAAGGCGTTCTGTCACGTTTTTAGCATTCAATCAGACATTATTGTGAGGTTTTGTATTAGTGTTCCTAAAAATAGATATTCCGGTAGATATAGATATTCCCAGCCACATTTTTTTCTCTAAATGTGGGCCCCCGCGTCAAAATAACTGTCCAGGCCTGCTTTAAGGTAATAATGTTTTATAATCATGCTGTATGAAAATGTCATCCTAAGGAACACTAAACCAGAAAAATGTATTAGTTTTAACTAAGGATGGAGACCATACAGCAGTGGTTCTCAAATGGGGGTACGCGTACCCCTGGGGGTACTTGAAGGTATGCTAAGGGGTAAGTGACATTTTTTTTTTTAATTATTCTAAAAAAAGCAACAATTCAAAAATCCTTTATAAATATATTTATCGAATGATACTTCAACAAAATATGAATTTAAGTTCATAAACTGTGAAAAGAAATGCAACAATGCAATATTCAGCGTTGACAGCTAGACTTTTTTGTGGACATGTTCCATAAATATTGATGTTAAAGATTTCTTTTTTTGTGAAGATATGTTTAGAATAAAGTTCATGAATCCAGATTGATCTCTATTACAATCCCCAAACAGGGCACTTTAAGTTGATGATTACTTCTATGTGTAGAAATCTTTATTTATAATTAAATCACTTGTTTATTTTTCAAAAAGTTTTTAGTTATTTTTATATCTTTTTTTCCAAATAGTTCAAGAAAGACCACTACAAATGAGCAATATTTTGCACTGTTATACAATTTAATAAATCAGAAACTGATGACATAGTGCTGTATTTTACTTCTTTATCTGTTTTTTTCAACCAAAAATGCTTTGCTCTGATTAGGGGGTACTTGAATTAAAAAAATGTTTGCACGGGGTACATCACTGAAAAAAGGTTGAGAACCACTGCCAAACAGAATCACAGTACTATTAATGCCAGGATTCACTTTTCAAGAAAATGTATTTTCTCTTTTAACCATATTCGAAAAACGTAAACAAAATAACACAAATTTCCCTGTGGTGGGATCAATAAAGGGTTATCTTATCTTACCTTAAACAACATCTTCAGAATGGATCTGACTATAATTTAAAAAGGTTTCCCTTTAGGGGACCTGTTTTTTTTTTTTGTCCCCATGCCGTCAGAGGTCCCCTAAAGGGGACTGTGTAAACAGAGCGATGTCCCCATTAAGTCAGAATTGCCAGAACACGTACACGTACACACACACACACACACACACACACAGGCTACTGTTGTTCCCCGCATTTGGCCTTCACGGTGCACGTATCCGTTCAACTCTAAATTCTACAGCTGGAGGACAAATAGAGGCTTTGCGGCAAAATTTATAGGATTGTGTGACTACAAATCTTCCTTGGAGCACAAGCAGCAAATAGAAAAAAGTCAGCGATATAACACCAGCTCGAGGTGGTTTTTATAGCTTCTAAATTACACTTCCGAGTAACGGCCTTCCCGTGTTTGAACGTAAAAGTCTTCTTATCTCCGTACTGCTGTATTTGTACTTTAAAATGTGTTATTGATTTTTTTGCATGATTATTGGAAAACTGGCAAAACCCGAATTGATTTGTTTCTTGTATAATTGAAAAGGATAACTTGAACACCAAGAAATGGGACCGAAAGATTTTTGGGGGAAATCGAATCAGACCAAAGACTATAAAAATGGGAGCCATTACCACCCTGCTTGGCACTCAGCATCAAGGGTTGGAATTGGGGGTTAAATCACCAAAAAATCAAGGCGTTGGGGGGATCCGGTTTGGTGGCTGCAGGATTAGATCCCTGCTTTTTGCAGATGATGTGGTCCTAATGGCTTCATCTGGCCGGGATCTTCAGCTCTCACTGGATCGGTTCGCAGCAGAGTGCGAAGCGACCGGGATGAAAATCAGCAGTCCATGTTTTTTTCCCGGAAAAGGGTGGAGTGCCATCTCCGGGGTAGGAAGGAGACCTTGCCCCAAGTGGAGGAGTTCAAGTACCTAGGAGTCTTGTTCACAAGATAGGGAAGAGTGGATCGTGATATGGACAGGCGGATCGGTGTGGCGTCATCAGTAATGCGGACGCTGTATCGATCCGTTGTGGTGAAAAAGGAGCTGAGCCGGAAGGCAAAGCTCTCAATTTACCGGTCGATCTACGTTCTCATCCTCAGCTACGGTCATGAGCTTTGGGTTATGACCGAAAGGAAAAGATCACGGGTACAAGCGGCCCAAATGAGTTTCCTCCGCCGGGTGGCGGGTCTCTCCCTTAGAGATAGGGTGAGAAGCTCTGCCATCCGGGGGGAGCTCAAAGTAAAGCCGCTGCTCCTCCACATCGAAAGGAGCCAGATGAGGTGGTTCGGGCATCTGGTCAGGATGCCACCCGAACGCCTCCCTAGGGAGGTGTTTAGGGCACTTCCAACTGGTAGGAGGCCACGGGGAAGACCCAGGACACGTTGGGAAGACTATGTCTCCTAGCTGGCCTGGGAACGCCTCGGGATCCCCCGGGAAGAGCTGGACGAAGTGGCTGAGGAGAGGGAAGTCTGGGCTTACTTGCTTAGGCTGCTGCCCCCGCAACCCGACCTCGGATAAGCCGAAAAAGATGGATGGATGGATCACCAAAAATGATTCCCGGGCGCGGCCACCGCTGCTGCCCACTGCTCCCCTCACCTCCCAGGGGGCGATCAAGGATGATAGGTCAAATGCAGAGAAATTTTTGGCCACACCTAGTGTGTGTGTCATTGGTACTTCAACTTTAAATTGATTATATTAGCGTAATTTGGAGAATTTGCTAAAAATTTACCGGGAAAAGCGGTGATTGCTGACAATTTTGAGAAACTTGCTCTTTTTTATCGTTCTAAAAGCAGGGGTTGTCAGACTTGTTTTCATGGAGGGGCCACATCACAGTCATGGCCGCCCCTCAGAGCAGTGTTTTTCAACCTTTTTTGAGCAAAGGCAAACTCTCTACCCCTTTGCAACCCTAGTTGGCAGCCATTAGGTGGATGTTTAAAGACTTCTGTATGTGGCAGATAGTTGACAAATATTCAACACCATGGCTCATTTATAGTCTATTTGCTCTGCAGCAATTACATAAAATACACAAACAATCCAACACCCCCACCCCTCTTTAGAGCGTGTTTGTGTATGGGTTTATGAGCCGGGGGTTTGTTAGAATTGCTGAGGCGTCAGTTTTCGCAGCTGCATACAACAGAAGACGACACACAGCCGGAATTATTCACGGCAAATGAAAACAATTCTTTTTTTTCTTCTTTTATGTGTCAGAAACGTCCTCGTTTTCAGCCGTCAGCCACCTGGCGCGTGTACGCCGAGTCGCTCCCTGGTCGCTTCCTTCCCGCAGACGTACGGCAAGTGTGCACACCAGGCCTCACGTCTCATCATCCATCATCTTGTTTCCACTGGTTCTCGTCTCTTTCCCCAGATTAACTATGGTATCTGTGTCAGTTGCTGCTGCAGCGGCCCTTTTTTTTGGGTAGGGACGCTAGGGACACGTCCCTACCAATATCCAGCCGCAACTGTGTAGTAACTATCAATACAAGCGCTCCCCGTAATGTTTAGTCAATGATTATGGCACAGAAAGGGTTAAATGTCGGTCTCTGCTAGAAGTCCGGCCTCTAACCTAAATATCGCTCCCTGATTGGTTGCCGCTTTCATGCTAACTTACGTGTGATTGGCTGTCCCCGCTGTCACTCCTTCTTCTTGTAGAAGCTAGCCTACATGCTAGTTGCTAGCGAGCGGACGAGAGTGTCACGCCAAATTTCTTCCCCCCTACAACCCCCCCATTTACTTCCGGGGTCATGATTAATACAGACGTTTTGTTAACGCTATATTATAAAAATACAGACGTTTTGTTAACGCTATATTGTAAAAAAAAATTTAAAACAATTTACAAACACAAGCTATGGGATGACGCATTTACTTCCGGGGTCACGTTTCCTCTTATGTCATCCCATAGCTTGTGTTTGTAAATTGTTTTTTAATTTTTTTTATAATATAGCGTTAACAAAACGTATGTATTTTTATAATGTAGCGTTATATTTTTATAATATAGCCTTAACAAAACGTCTGTATTAATCATGACCCCGGAAGTAAATGAGGGGGGGGGGGGATTGTAGGGAGTAGAAATTAGGCGTGACAAGAGGCAGTGCAACTCGGTGTAAGTTGTAAGTTCTAACTTGTAAGTAAGTGTAAGTTGTAAGTAAGTGTAAGTTGTAAGTAAGTGTAAGTTGTCAACATGTTCGGCATTTGTTGTTCCTGGCACACGATAGCTAGATGGATTTTAATATCAGTGCTGTGATTTACATTGTGTTTGTGTCTGTTTGCGTGCGTGTGTGCTGTAGGTTTTGAAGGATGTCAATGAAAAGAAAACTGGATATAAGAGACTTCTTTAGGAGTCAAACTGTAAGTTACTTCAAGGGTGTATAGAGGTTCAGCAATATTGAATCATTCAACAATATATCACTCCAGTCACGCCCCTTAGAGTGCTATAATAAGCATATACCATGGACTGGAGTGATATATTGCTTTTATAAAACGGTTACAAATAAAGGCATTAATAAATAGGAATACTCAATCAATTCAATGTAGTTTCATTCAACCAGAAATCCATATTATCCAACAAAATAGCCTCACTGTGGAAAAAATAGTCCCACCTATCCAGACGTTAGCTCCAAATTAGCACTGCATCTCGTCTTTTCCTCCGCTTTTTTTCAGGTGAAAGTCAATGCTCAGTCCCCTTTACCATTGTTAACACTCCCCGGAGGTGAAAGTTAACCTTAAACATGTGAATTCAACTACTTTAGTCCGTTTTTTAACATCGTAAAAACATCAGCTGTCTTTTACTACGGACTGCAACAGTCCGTTGTCATGGATACATGACAACAACTTCCATTCATACCAGTCATGCGTGCCTGAGGCGGAGTGATAGCCTGCGCTGTGATAAGGCTTTAGAATATTTAAACCACGGTTAACAGTCAATCAGATCGCCGGATTTCACCTTTCCGTTTTATTTTTGAAATAATTTTTTAGTTTCATGTATTTGTGTAGAAGTGAGCAACGGTTTGAAAATACCAAAGTGGTGGAAATACAATAAACCCTCACTAGATGATCATGTGATTTTACAATGCTAAAATATAATTCATTAATATGAAGTAATATTATTACTTAGTAAAAGCCTTTTTGCTCAAGCAGTAACTGTACCATCAAGCTCTATGGTCATTGTCCTGAATATATCTGTCATGCATCAACATATTTTTGGCCAGCAGTTCATTTTTGTGACAGACCGGCGGAGGCATGTTTGGCTCTTTGAAATAGGAACAACCAGTGGACACTAATCTGTTTGTATTTGAGTATTAGTGACAAACATATTTACAGTACAAAAGCAGCGATAGAAAGAAGTAGTTGAAGGGAAAAATTGTGAGTGATTTAAACACAAGTTGGGGAAAGATTATTACAGTTTATTTATGTTTATTTACAATGTTGTATTGCATTGATGTATTTCTGATGTTGTTGATGGACAGTAGGCTATGTTAATTGACACTATGATGCACAGTTGCACTACAGCCCTACACTAAAGAGTAAAGATGAGAACTCTTGAAAGTTGTCTCCTTTGCTTTCATTTTAGTTGCTTTACCCTATAACATCTGCATGACGTGAAATTATGATTGCTAATGTAAAAAAAATAAAGAGTAAACTTTCAGAGTGCTGCCTTGGAGCACTTTTGTGTCCCCACCAATCTCAAAATCAAACCTACTCCCTTGGGGGGTCGTGTCGCTGACAGGACCCCTGATACCGTGATAGTGGATATTTCTCCAAGATTTTTGTTGCCCTAAACAGGATTCAGTTGGAAAAAAACTAAAGCGAAAGGGGGACTAGAAATGGTGGCCTAGTGGGCGGCCTCAGCTCAGGTCAAAGGCCAGCGAGAAGAGGTAGGTCTTAAGGAGGGTTTTTGAAGACCCATAGACTCCCACCTCAACCTCCTCATGCTCTCTCAGGGAGAGCATGTCCCAAATTCCAAACTGCTGTTTTGAGGCATGTTAAGAAAAAAATAATGCATTTTGAGACTTCAATAATAAATATGGCAGTGCCATGTTGGCATTTTTTTCCATAACTTGAGCTGATTTATTTTGCTAAACCTTGTTACATTGTTTAATGCATCCAGTGGGGCATCACAACAAAATTAGGCATGATAATGTGTTCATTCCACGACTATATATATCGGTATTGGTTGATATCGGTGTGGGGAGGCGTGGCCACTAGACCCACAGCGAGGAGGCGTGGCCAGCGGCGAGGCGCACCGGGATCGACACTGACATGGATGTCAGGTGTGTGGATCGAATAATGTATTCATTCCACAACTGTATATATCGGTATCAGTTGATATCAGTGTGGGGAGGCGTGGTCGGCAGACCGACAGCGAGGCGGGGCACGCCGGGGGCCGACCCCGAGATGGCGGCAAGGAGGCGTGGCCAGCGACAAGGCGGGGTGCGCTGGGATTGACACCGACAAGGATGTCAGGTGCGAGGATCAAATAATGTATCATTCCATGACTATATATTGGTACCGGTGTGGGGAGGTGTGGCCGGGAGACCGACAGCGAGGATGGCGGCGAGGAGGCGTGGCCAGCGGCAAGGCAGGGCGCGCCGGGATCGACACCAACATGGATGTCAGGTGTGTGGATTGAATAATGTATTCATTCCACGACTGTATATATCGTATCGGTTGATATCGGTGTGGGGAGGCGTGGCCGGCAGACCGTCAACGAGGCATGCCGGGGGCCGACCCCGAGATGGCGGCGAGGAGGCGTGGCCAGCCGGGATCGACGCCGACATGGATGTCGAGTCCGTGGATCGAATCATGTATTCATTCCACAACTGTATATATCGGTATCGGTTGATATCGGTGTGGGGAGGCGTGGCCGGCAGACCGGCAGCGAGGCGGGGCATGCTGGGGGCCAAACCCCGAGATGGCGGTGAGGAGGCGTGGCCAGCGGGGAGGCGGGGCGCGACGGGATCGATGCCGAGATGGATGTCAGGTCATGCCCACCTGGACCCAATTATATAATCTCCGGCCAGTGTGTTAAAGGGCGGCAGCCGTGAACGACGAAGAAGAAGGAGCTGGAGAGACGCGAGCACCGCAGGAAGAGCGGAAACAACCGAGAGCGAGACGAAGAGGAGGGCGGCTGAAAAGCAATCGGAGGAGTGAACGGTTTGAGGGAAGAGAAGCTGAAAAACGACCCAAACTGCACAGAAAGTTTATTGAAAAATAGACAGTCACAAACTCCTCGACGTCATGTCTGTACTTGGTGGTCCATGGAACCCGGACGAAAGTGAGGGACTGTCACAAACGGTATCGGTAATTAAGACTTGGACAATATCGGAAAATCGAATATCGTCAAAAAAGCCATTATCAGACATCTCTAGTTAAAACTGTAATGCTGCACCTTAGGCAATAACTTAAATTTCCGACAAATACAATAATTCACTAGGGATGATGTTTGATAAGAAATTATCGAGTTCGAGCCCGTTATCGAATCCTCTTATCGAACCGATTCCTTATCGATTTTCTTATTGAATCCAGATAGGTTGTTGTATGTGGAAAAAAAACCACAATATTTGGTTTAACAAAAGCTCAAATTGATTTTATAAGAAAACAATAAAATAAAATAAATACAAACAGATCTGAAAACTCTGGAGTGTTGTAGGCTACAATATAACATTAACGTTATCAGACACGTACCAAAAGGCCAAAGTTAACGTTACCATTTGCCACTGACTATGCTTAGGTAACGTTAGTCTCGCTAACATTACTACAGTCCTGGTTGACATAAGAGGTAACCTTATTTTAGCCTAAAGGCTACAAGTGAGCAAATATGGAAATTAACAGGCAACAGTTAACGTTAGTTACCGTATTTTTCAGACTATAAGTCGCAGTTTTTTTCATAGTTTGGCCGCGGGTGTGACATATACTCCGGAGCGACTTATGTGTGAAATGTCAGCAATCGTCACTTACACTTCAACCAATAAGAATTTGGCGGGGGAGGGTCATGGCAGAAATGCATTGTGGGTCATGGAATGCTAACTGCTATATGCTACTGCTGTAACTATTGAAATGGATCATTTCATCGTTGGCGGTAACTTATAAAAACTGAGAAGGGCTGAACAAAAACGGCACCGAAAAGGAAATCATGTACTGCAGATTACAAGCTGGACGTAGTGAAATATGCAGAATAAAACGACAAGAGCAAGCGGCGCATACCTTTGGAGTTGGCAGAGTTGTTTAGAAGTGACATCAAGGAAGAAGATTTCATGGGATTTATTGATTAGAAGTGACAGATTGTTTGGTAAACGTATAGCATGTTCTATATGTTATAGTTATTTGAATGACTCTTACCATAATATGTTACGTTAACATACCAGGCACCTTCTCAGTTGGTTATTTATGCGTCATATAACGTACACTTATTCAGCCTGTTGTCCACTATTCTTTATTTATTTAAAATTGCCTTTCAAATGTCTATCCTTGGTGTTGGGTTTTATCAAAGAAAATTCCCCCAAAAATGCGACTTATACTCCAGTGCGAAGTATATATGTTTTTTCCTTCTTTATTATGCATTTTCAGCCGCTGCGCTGTATACTCCCGAGCGATTTATAATCCGAAAAATACGGTACTCACTGGCAGCGTCTCTGGGACTGCAGGTTGAAGCAGAGGAAGAGGGGCGTGCTTCGTCATCTCTGTCGCTGCTTCTCCACGTGTCAAAGATACGCCCCGGTTCTCGAACGTTCAGGTTATGTGCGGCCTGAACATGTTTCAACATGCTTGTTGTACTTCCCCCCCCCTTACATGAGAGTGAATCCTGTTAATAATTGCATATTGCCGTTTCCTAGTCATATTTTTTTGTAAAGTGAACCCATGCTTTGAGGCGTTTTTTCCGGTCCATTATTCATGCTGCTTTCTCTATCTGCCGCCTAATGACTGAGCTACGTCATTTCCTGTGATGTCCCACAGGGCATTTCCTGTGGGACGGGATTCGTTCCCAGGAATTCGAATAAAGACCCAATTTTTTTTTTTTTACTATAGTAGCCCCGATACTGGGAACCGCTTCTTAAAAAGGGATTCTGTTGTGTTTTTAGTGTTTTCCTGCCTTCTCCTTCTGTCTGCACCTGTTTATTTACTGATTCGTCCTCGGCGAGGGGCGGACCTTGAGGCACACCTGCTCGCAATTAGCACAGCAGTATTTAGGCTCGTCACTGTCAGCTTGGCCTTGTATCCAGAACTCCTCTCTTCACCAGACCTGGCATGTTTTCGCTACTTTGTCCTGAATTCCCTAACCTCTTGTGTGTCTATTTCCTAATCCCCCTGAGGTAAAATAAATTATTTTATGAGACTCTTGCCCTGCTCAATGTGCCCTGGCCCTTTCTCCTGCCGACCTCTGAGGGACCTATTTTGTCCAGATTTCATGTTGTGCGTTTCTGCCCCATCACCCTTAGCTATCCCTTTTTGTCTAATTAAATGTTTTCATTTTTTGGTACTTCCACCTTGTCTCCCGTCTCTGCATCCTGGGGTCACCCCCACTTGAACAAGACTTTTACAGATTTGAGTCCATGGAATCGGTTCTTTTCTTATCGAACAACCCGAAGAACCGGTTTCGAACATCACATCATTTAATTCACTCTGTTCAAACCGTTGCACTTCCCTAGAAATCCATGTCAAAGTCAGCCGGAATATGCTCCATCTTAGCGGTGACCCGGAATGAGGAGAAGCGGCAGAGCGAAGGAATGTAGACAATACCTTTCTGCACGATCATCAGAAGCATGAATATTAATAGGGAGTAAAGCGAGCTTCCTGCCACTTAGCAGAAGGAGGGTGACAATGTGCGATAATGTCGTACATCCTTGTGCAGGAACCCACCACCCCTTCATTCTATTCCTGGCGCCCATAGTGCCTGGAAAAGCACTTTTAGGTTTGTGCATACGCCATTCTGACTGAGCAGAATATTGATCCATAAATGACAAAGAGCCGGTTGTTAGCGTTTAGCCAGAGAAGGGGGGGATTTTTGGAGGGTAAGAAGCCAAAAGGCAGCGGTGACTCCGCGTTAATTAATTAGCACCCGGTGGGATCACTCCTTGAATGCGTTCGTTTAAAGGGCATCGTGTTTATTGACAAGGTCAATTAAATAATCCAATCTACAGGTTTGTTTGCCTGCGAGGACATGAATTACATTATCTGAAAATAAATGCCTGCCTTTTGTTGTCATTGAAGAAGCCGTGATAAAAAAAATAGTCTCCAAGCTGCGGCATTGCGTTTGTTACATGACAGTGTTCTTTAGGGATGTCCGATAATATTGGACTGACGATATTATCGATAAATGCTTTAAAAAGTAATATTGGAAAATATCGGTATCGGTTTAATGATTACCGGTATCTAGGGGTGTAAGAGTACTTGTTTTTGTATTGAACCGTTTCGGTACGGGGGTTACGGTTTGGTTCGGAGGTGTACCGAACGAGTGTCCGCACGTTGTGTAAACAATGCACACCGAGGCACAACACACGGCATGCTAGCAGCGACCGGGCTACGATAGACTGACCATACCTCCTCTTTTCACCAGATATGTCCTCTTTTGCGGGGCTGTCTGGGTGGAGTTTCTTAAATGCCTCAAATGTCCGGCATTTTAAGTTAGGGTGGCGTGTATTTTCAATGTTCGTTTGGGGTTAAGAAGGGGTCAAAAACAAAACAAATTGTGCACGCAGCAGCATTCGTGAGGGAGGGGCAGAGACAGAGAGCGAGAAAGTTATGATAAATGCGCATGCGTCGCCAGGCTCTGTTTTTATCCATAGATTTATCAGATTAAATGTTTTATTATCTATAGCAGGGGTGTCAAAAGTGTGCCCCAGAGGCCATTTGAGGCCCACAGCTAATGTTTTAAAGGCCCACAGCACATTCTAAAAATACTATTAAAATAAACAAAAACATAAACAAAAGTGAAATAAAATAGCTTGAGGGCTAAATGTAATTTAGAAAAAGTTTCAATGTTGACTAATAAAACAAAGCTGTTTTTTTTTCTTTCAAACTGTCATTGCTCAAAACATAAAATTGAATCAAAATCAATTTTACTATGAATTATTGACCTATCCAAGGTTCCCATTACTTCACATCTAATATTCCAGTAAGAAAAATATTTTTGGTAGAAGATTTTGCTATTTTTGGTAAATAAATAACCCAAAAATGTATATTTTGTTGTTTTTTTACTGTACCGAAAATTAACCGAACCGTGATGTCTAAACCGAGGTACGTACCGAACCGAAGTTTTTGTGTACCGTTACACCCCTACCGGTATCTGTTTCAATATGTAAAATGTATGACTCTTTAAAACGCCGCTGTACACGGACGTACGGAAAGGTACAGAGCGCCAATAAACCTTAAAGGCACTGCCTTTGTGTGCCGGCCCAATCTCATAATATCCACGTCTTTTCACACACACAAGTGAATGCAAAGCATACTTGGTCAACGGCCATACAGGTTACACTGAGGGTGGCCGTATAAACAAGTTTAACACTGTTACAAATATGCGCCACAGTGAACCCACACCAAACAAGAATGACAAACACATTTCGGGAGAACATCCGCACCGTAACACAATATAAACACAACAGAACAAATACTCAGAACCCCTTTCAGCACTAACTCTTCCGGGACACTACAATATACACCCCCCCCCCCCCCCCCCCCACCTCAACCTCCTCATAGTCTCTCTCAGGGGGAGAGCATGTCCCAATTTCCAAGCTGCTGTTTTGAGTCATGTTAAACAAAATAATGCACTTTGCGACTTCAATAATAAATATGGCAGTGCCAAGTTGGCATTTTTTTTCCATAACTTGAGTTTATTTATTTCGGAAAACTTTGTTACATTGTTTAATGCATCCAGCAGGGCATCACAACAAAATTAGGCATAATAATGTGTTAATTCCAAGACTTTATATATCGGTATCGGTTGATATCGGTAATTAAGAGTAAGACAATATCGGAATATCGGATATCGGTTAAAAAACATTATCGGACATCGCTAATGTTAATTTTTCATCGAGATGTTACTCTTTGAATAGGACACGCACGCCTACTCGAGTCAATAAACAAAAACCAAAACTGTCAAGACTAGGACTATGGTGTGGATTGTTTTCCCAAGGTGCTAAGCCAATGGATCGGACATGGCGTGAAGGTAATGATATATTTTAATTTTAACACTCAAAAGTACTACAAAAACATAGGGTATAAACAAAAACTCGCACAAAGGCAAAACTATGGACATAAATCAAAACTTGCAAACTATGGCATGAATAAAGAAAACTTACTTGGAACGAGAAAAGATAAGGAAAAAGAACAACATTGATCATTAGCATGGATAACAAGGGTATATAGAGGGTGATGTCGCCAGACTGACTGCCTGGCCACTGCAGGCTTAAATTGTGATCTGGTGATTGACAACGGGTGCATGAGTCCAAATGAATCAGGTGTGTGACATGAGGACAGGTGAAAACTAATTGGTTGTCATGGAAACAAAGCAGGGAGTGACAAAACAGGAACTGACAAAATCCAAAAACCAAACAGAACATAGCCCACCAGGACATGACAAAAACCAGTGAAGTTGGCACGTTGTGTAAATGGTAAACAAAAACAGAATAAAATGATTTGCTAATCCTTTTCAACCTATATTAAATTGAATAGACTGCAAAGAAAAGATACTTAACGTTCTAACTGGTAAATGTTGTTACGTTTTGCGAATATTAGCTCATTTGGAGCTTATTGATTTGAGTGGACAAATTGAACAGTGTGACGAATCCATCAGACAGATATACGCCAAAAGCCCTGCTTTAAAACTGTTTTCACCCAAGAGCCAGAGTAGCATTAAACAGGCACTGAGTGAGGACAATGTGTCCGTCATGTCCTCATGTGTCGTGTCTTTTTATTTTTTTTGGACTATACTGTGCAATAATGTTATATGTGTGTGTATATATATATATATATATATATATATATATATATATATACATCTTCCTTTTTATCTTTTTTTACTATTTATATTACCAGATTAATGTGTATGCACCTTCGGGAATCTGCTCCAATTTCGTTGTTCTTTGAACCTGTTCACTGTAATAATGACAATAAAACTCTATTCGATTCTAAGAACTTTTAGTTTTGGTTGGTTTTGGCGGCGCCAAAGGACCAAAGCAATAGTGTTTTCATATGGAAGTAGAATTGACTCTCATCAATTTATATATATATATATATATCAATAGGATATTAATGCATATGCATATATTAATAAATATACAAATACAAATGTAATATACAAATAAATAAATGTTTTGTATACTGAGATTTCGAAAATATATACAAATAAAATGTATAAATATAAAATTGTGACATACAAATAAATAAATAAAATTGTATAAATATATGTGGATTTGTAAATATATTTTAGAGATTTGAATATAAATATGCTTGATTTTGTATTTGTATTGAATTTGCATTTGTGGATTGCTTTTTTTTTTTTTGCTTTTGTGTCGATGACACATTCCTCCCACAAGACCTACACACTCCCCTGAACAACCAGCAGAGGGCACTGCAGCCAGAGCGGTCTGGGTCACAGAGCATTATATGCATTATATGCAAAAAGCCCGGAGTTCTCTGCTCAAAAACAATCTAGAGAAAACGCACAACGCGCCTGAGCTAGCTAACGTTAGCGTTGTATTAGCTAATGCTAATTCATCCAGTTAATCTGAAAGACCGTGCTAGCTGCTTATTTTATTGCATCAATGCCCTTAAATGACCTTGTCCCGATGTAGATACTGATCTCTTATCAGGCTGCAGTGCCCTCTGCTGTGTGTAGGTCACATTTATTTGTGCATCTGGTTTGTGGGAGGAATGTCTCGTCGGCACAAAAGCAAAAAAAAAAAAGTGATCCACATGTGCAAATTCAATACAAATACAAAATCCAGCATATTTATATTCAAATCTTAAATATATTTTCAATTACACGTTTATTTATGCTAATTCTTGATTTATTTGCATGTCACATTTTTATATTTATAATTTTTTTGAATACATTTTCAAATCTCAAAAATATATTTACAAATACACGTTTGATTATACAAATTATGTATTTATTTGTATATGTATTAATATATGCATATGTTGATGTATATAAGTTGATGTGAGAAAATTCTACTTCCATATGTTTTGGTGTCTTTTTGGCATTTACAGTAATACACTGAAAAATATACAGTTGTTGATTTGTGGTAAAAAATAAATAAATAACTAAATAAAAACAAACAAACTGGCAGCGTATGTGCCAAAACTGTACTGTAAAATAGCAGTTTTTTAGATTTAAATTACAAAAAAATTTTTACAGTATAATTTCTGGGAACTGAGCTGCCTTCTTTTTTTTTTACCATAAAAACATCAGTACAGTTTTTCTATTTACAGTAATATACAATACATTTTGAGGTGTAATTATTGCAACTTACCATACTTTTTTTAAATTTAAGTTTTTATTAAATCTACTAATAAAATGCATAAAAAACATTGTGTAAAAATAGTATTCACTGTTGGAAGCGGCCTTCCAGGGCCAAACATAACTAACCAACCAAAACTAAAAGTTCTTAAACAGCGCTTAAACGTCTATCCATCTGATGGATTCGTCACACTGTGTTCAGTTTGTCCTTTTCATGTTTTTATTGTTTTAATGATGCGCTTTTGTCGGGAGCTCTGCATCCAAAAATGTATTTTCCTCAGAGGCTCCTAACATTTGATGGCGCGAGTAGTTGAGGCCCGTAAAAGACCGTTATGTGTTAAATGTTTATATCGCGTCATAAAAGTACAACTAGATATTCTCAAGTGCTGTGATGAGTACGCAGATTTGTCCACTGAAGGGAACACAGGCAGAAAAGGTGCACTTGGAGCTTATTGATTTTTCCTGGTGCTGGAAAGCTTGTATTGACGTGACATTTCCATGGCGGCAAAGTTTGCGGCGCAGAGCCAGAAAGGGACGCAGGGGCTCTGTGTAAAATGCTGCGGTAAGCGAAGACGTGGCCGACTTGGACCACCTTTAAAACCCTTGTGTGGGCGGTAAAGGAGAGAAAAATCGGAATAAAAGCAGGGAGGAGGACGTCTCGCCTTTAAACCTCGTATTTTCTACATTATGATTCATAAAGCTTCAGAGGCAACGCCTTACTGCTTACACAGCATTAAATCACCTTGCTCCACTTCCTCCTCCGCCTGCTGCTTTCTCACGGAAAAATATGCTCGCCATTCAAATTCCATGTGCCATTAATAATACAATTAATAATACACATACTCACTTCAATAGTAGGTGAAAGTCAAAAATTTAGTTTTGGCCACAATACCCAGCAATATGTTTGAAGGAGAATAGATGAGGCCTTTAATCCCAGGAACACCAACCGTCAAGCATGGTGGTGGTAGTGTTATGCTCTGGGCCTGTTTTGCTGCCAATGGAACTGGTGCTTTACAGATAGTAAATGGGACAATGAAGAGGATTACATCCAAATTCTCCAGGACAACCTAAAATCATCAACCCGGAGGTTGGGTCTTGGGCGCAGTTGGCTGTTCCAACAGGACAATGACAACAAACACACGTCAAAAGTGGTAAAGGAATGGCTAAATAAGGCTATAATTAAGGTTTAAGAATGGCCTTCCCAAGGTCCTGACTTAAACGTGTGGACAATGCTGAAGAAACAAGTCAATTTCAGAAAACGAACACATTTAGCTGAACTGCCCCGATTGTGTCAAGAGGAGTGGTCAAACATTCAAGCAGAAGCTTGTGGATGGCTACCAAAAGCGCCTTATTGCAGTGAAACTTGCCAAGGGACAGGTACGCAAATATTAACATTGCTGTATGTATACTTTTGACCCAGCAGATTTCCTCACATTTTCATCCATCTCCATCCATCTTCTTCCGCTTATCCGAGGTCGGGTCACGGGGGCAACAGCCTAAGCAGGGAAACCCAGACTTCCCTCTCCCCAGCCACTTCGTCTAGCTCTTCCCGGGGGATCCCGAGGCGTTCCCAGGCCAGCCGAGAGACATAGTCTTCCCAACGTGTCCTGGGTCTTCCCCGTGGCCTCCTACCGGTTGGACGTGCCCTAAACACCTCCCTAGGGAGGCGTTCGGGTGGCATCTTGACCAGATGCCCGAACCACCTCATCTGGCTCCTCTCGGTGTGAAGGAGCAGCGGCTTTACTTTGAGTTCCTCACGGATGGCAGAACTTCTCACCCTATCTCTAAGGGAGAGCCCCGCCACACGGCGGAGGAAACTCATTCGTTCCCATCCTCACCTATGGTCATGAGCATAGGTGAGGATGGGAACGTAGATTGACCGGTAAATTGAGAGCTTTGCCTTCCGGCTCAGCTCCTTCTTCACCACAACGGATCGGTACAACGTCCGCATTACTGAAGACGCCGCACCGATCCGCCTGTCGATCTCACGATCCACTCTTCCCTCACTCGTGAACAAGACTCCGAGGTACTTGAACTCCTCCACTTGGGGCAGGGTCTCCTCCCCAACCCGGAGATGGCATTCCACCCTTTTCCGTGCGAGAACCATGGACTCGGACTTGGAGGTGCTGATTCTCATTCCAGTCGCCTCACACTCGGCTGCGAACCGATCCAGTGAGAGCTGAAGATCCCGGTCAGATGAAGCCATCAGGAACACATCATCTGCAAAAAGCAGAGACCTAATCCTGCGGTCACCAAACCGAAACCTCTCAACGCCTTGACTGCGCCTAGAAATTCTGTCCATAAAAGTTATGAACAGAATCGGTGACAAAGGACAGCCTTGGCGGAGTCCAACCCTCACTGGAAATGTGTTTGACTTACTGCCAGCAATGCGGACCAAGCTCTGGCACTGATCGTACAGGGAGCGGACCGCCACAATAAGACAGTCCGATACCCCGTACTCTCTGAGCACTCCCCACAGGACTTCCCGAGGGACACGGTCGAATGCCTTCTCCAAGTCCACAAAGCACATGTAGACCGGTTGGGCAAACTCCCATGCACCCTCAAGAACCCTGCCGAGAGTATAGAGCACAGTTCCACGACCAGGACGAAAACCACACTGTTCCTCCTGAATCCGAGGTTCGACTATCCGGTGTAGCCTCCTCTCCAGTACACCTGAATAAACCTTACCGGGAAGGCTGAGGAGTGTGATCCCACGATAGTTGGAACACACCCTCCGGTCGCCCTTCTTAAAGAGAGGAACCACCACCCCGGTCTGCCAATCCAGCGGTACCGCCCCCGATGTCCACGAGATGCAGCAGAGTCTTGTCAACCAAGACAGCCCCACAGCATCCAGAGCCTTAAGGAACTCCGGGCGGACCTCATCCACCCCTGGGGCCTTGCCACCGAGGAGCTTTTTAACTACCTCAGCGACCTCAGCCCCAGAAATAGGAGAGTCCACCACAGATTCCCCAGGCACTGCTTCCTCATAGGAAGACGTGTTGGTGGGATTGAGGAGGTCTTCGAAGTATTCCCTCCACCTATCCACAACATCCGCAGTTGAGGTCAGCAGAACACCATCCTCACCATATTCGCACTCACATTTTCAGTAGACCCATAATTCAGCTATCAAATATTTTAGTAATCGAGTATTCTATCAAAAATCCCGATCAATTAATCAAGTAATCGAATAAATCATAATTTTGCTTTAAAAAACAACAACTTTTTTTTTATTTTCTTGTCCAGCTTCTCAGAGAAATCCTATTGTTGATTTAGATGCGTATATCAGCTGTTCTAAAACCTTAATTCTGGCCTGATTTAGCCATTCCTTTACCACTTTTGACGTGTGTTTGGGGTCGTTGTCCTGTTGGAACACCCAACCGTGCCCAAGAACCAACCTGCGGGCTGATGATTTTAGGTTGTCCTGAAGAATTTGGAGGTAATCCTCCTTTTTCATTGTCCCATTTACTCTCTGTAAAGCACCAGTTCCATTGGCAGAGCATAATACTACCACCACCATGTTTGAAGGTAGGTATGATGTTCCTGGGATTAAAGTCCTCACCTTTTCTCCTCCAAAAATATTGTTGGGTATTGTGGCCAAACAGCTCAATTTCCGTTTCATCTGACTGCAGAACGTTCCTCCAGAAGGTCTTATCTTTGTCCATGTGATGCCATACCCATAATAAATTCATAAAAGAACCAAACTTCATGAATGTTTTTTTGTGACCAACAAGTATGTGCTCCAACCACAAAAAATAAGAGTTGTAGAAACTATGGGAAACTCAAGACAGCCATGACATTATGTTCTTTACAAGTGTAAGTAAACTTTTGACCACGACTATACATAATTACTTTTTAGAGAAATTCTGGAAAAACGCTACTGAAAGATTGCTTTTCGGTCTTCATCCATCTTCTGTCAAGGTTTGAGCTGTACTCAGATGTCAGTGAGTAAATTTTACATGTGAAACACACTCTGTAAACTGTTGAATATTTATTGACCGTAAAATCTATTTCAAATCTCTTGTTTGAAGCCATAAACATTAAAGCAATGTTTTTTTTTCCCCATGTGTTTTTTCCCGACTGTTGACTGCGTGGCAGAGATAAGCCTCACCTGGCAGCGGCGGTACTCACTGCTTTTGTCTACTCTCCACCCGTCTCAGCGCTGCCAAGATAAGTGCTTCCTCTCAGGCAGCCGACCATAAAATCAACATTTTACTGCTTCACAGTGAGTACACACATCAGTTTGATCAATGCACACAGGAGGGGGGTGGGCCAGAGACCTCTGGAGTCACATTCCAGCCTCACAAGAGATGAGAGCGAGCTTGTGAGAACTCAGATCATTGAGCATCAATATCTCTGGTTGAGGTACAAAACCCAAAACCAGTGAAGTTGGCACGTTGAGTAAATGTCTTGATATTTTTAGGCCGTGTCACAATATACCCTATATATATCTCCATATTTTGCCTTAGCCTTGAATGAACAGTTGATGCATATAATCACAGCAGTATGATGATTCTACGTGTCTACATTCAAACATTCTTCTTCATACTGCATTAATATATGCTCCTTTTAAACTTTTAAACTAAGTCAATTGACCTAATCTTAAGACTGGTCCTCTACTACCCATTAGTTAGAGGTGGGCACATTCAAACCAGCAGGTGGTGCCTAGTGAGTTCTCCCTGAGGTTTTCTTTCTATATTGTAGCGTCCCGGAGGAGTACGTGTAGCAAGGGGTTCTGGATATATGTTCTGTTGTGTTTATGTTATGTTATGGTGCGGATGTTCTCCCAAAATGTGTTTGTCATTCTTGTTTGGTGTGGGTTCACAGTTTGGCGCATATTTGTAACAGTGTTAGAAGTTGTTTATACGGCCACCCTCAGTGTGACCTGTATGGATGTTGACCAAGTATGCATTGCATTCACTTATGTGTGTGTAAAAGCCGGATATATTATGTGACTGGGCCGGCATGCTGTTTGTATGGAAGAAAGGTGGACATGATGACAGGTTGTTGAGGACGCTAAAGGCAGTGCCTTAAACGCCCCCAATACTGTTGTCTGGGTGGAAATCGGGAGAAACTCGGTAGAATGGTTGCCCCGGGAGATTTCCGGGAGAGGCACTGAAATTCGGATGGTTGGCAAGTATGCGTTAGGACAGGCTTGGTAATTATTTTGACTCGGGTGCCAGATTTAGACAAAAAAAATGTGTCTGGAGGCCGGTTATTTATTTTTAGGAACACTAATACAATACCTCAAAATAATGTCTGATTGAATGCTAAAAACTTTAGGACAGACCGCCTTAAAAAACGTAATGGAATTTCACATTTGTCTATGAACGATAAAACACTGAATATTGACAAAATATGAATGTCACACCCCCTTTCAATCGACATATTTTACAATCAAGTGAAACGCAACAAAAAATGCAACAAACAGTGAAATATGAACGCGAAGGGTACAAAATAAACCCTACAATCTGATATATCTGTGTGGAGAGGGGCGTGTCCTACGCGTCCCCTGCGGGCGGAGCATGTGCGGCAGCCGGTCGTGAAGCAGCAATCAGGTGAGCAGATACCTCAGCTGGGACGAGTTATCTAATCACCTGTTTCCTTTATCAGCAGCGTTGGAAACCATGAGCGGGGCTGGCAAACTGGGACTGAGAGCCAGACAGAGGAGCACGCTGTTGAGCGTGAGAGACAGAAGCTGAAAAGCTGAAAATGAACTCTGAACATTATCAACAGTTGTAAAAAGAATAAAAGAGTGTAAACCACTGAGCCAAGGTGTGGTGTTTCCTGCAAAGGAACAGAGGATCGAGGTCGGAGATGGTCACAATCTGATATATCACTAAGCTTTAGAACTTTGTTGTGAAAATCTCCTTCCGTTGTCTGTGGAAACGCTTTCCGCCCACACTGCTTGGTGCCTCGTCTGAGCTGCTGTGACGTAGATGACCATGGTAAGTAATTTGATGACCATAGTAACTAATTAGATTACCAAAGTAACTAGTATATCATCCAAAAGTGCAGATTCCAACCATTGAAAGACTTAGTATAGTTGAGGACTTACGGTCATTAGAAAACATGACTGCACATCATAATAACAGCTACACTTTACATCTTAAACATTTAACACAATTATTTGGGAATGTCCAGGCAGTCAGATGAAAAATCTTAACGGCCGCATGTGGCCCCCGGGCCTTAAATTGCCCACCCAGGCCTGCGTTACAGACATTAGGTTAGTGGCAACTGATGGAGGGAAATATCTCAAAGGTTCTTAGAAAATTGTCAAACTGCAAAAGGAGGAATTATCTTGTATTATTTTGTATTAGTAGTCCCAATTTTCTTTTAGAATCCTAATCCTCCAGAAAAAAATAAACCTCACTCTTTACATACTCAATCGGCTGCACGGCACTCGTACTCACATGCTGCCAATAGAGCCATTTGTCACCCTCTGTATAGACGCCACAGGAAGTAAGGGCGGAAGTCAAGTGTTGCGCTGCAGCGGGTTGGCGCGTGGCGAAGAAACGTTGTTGCATCATCGCACGCCTCGACTTCCGGCGTCAGCTCATCGGTTGGAAGTTAAGCCCACTTCCAGCGAAGGGGTTCATGGTCACCAAGGGATCGCTGGTATCAAGTCGACTGAAAAAAGGAAGCAGATACAACAAGTCACACTTGAGCGTGTGTGTGTATGTTGTTTGTGTGTGTGTGTGTGTAGCCATGACAGGAGCAACAGGGACTAAACTTCTCATCCTCATGATCCTCATCTTCATCATTTGCCTACCACAATTGTTTGCCTTCAACAGAGGTGAGGGTTAGTCTATCCTTTAATGTGTGTGTGTTTTCTTGTATTTCTACACTTCTTGAGACATCAAGAAGGAAAAGTACCTTCCGTACGAGGACTGATATCATGGTCCCAATACGAAAAACCATTGCATCTAATAGAGAGACAAATACTAGAGTCCGTGAACATTGCTCCAAAGTCAGGATTGTTTTTAATGTAATGTGCACACAAAAGTAAACATTGACAGGTGCAAAGGCAGCAATATATGATAAAACAAGCTAAAGAAGGACTTCCCTATTCATCCCCAAAAACACCCGCCAGGTGAACAGATGATTTTATGACTTCCGGCGCTGACGTAAGACAACCCGCGTCCCATATGTGACCATAGGATGAACAAATACACTACACTACTAAGACTATAGTGGCTACTGACAGTTTGCTTCTACAGCTGGGTTGCCCAAAGTGCGACACAGTGGCTATCTGCGGTCCGTGACTCCTTTGTCATCGGTCTTAAGCACATTACCAAAAACGAAAAATAGAGATCTCATTTGCACCTGTGGTGATGAAATCTGTCAAAATGGGGGTGGTCCCAAAAAGGAGGGATTTTCCAAATTGACTGTGTCGCTTTTAAAAGTGCTCCCCCTCTGGTCAACATATGATATAACTAGTGCGTGTAAAAATTCAAAGTGCTCCCCCTCTGGCTAAAATATGTAATAACAAGCGTGTGCAAAAAATTTAAATGCGCTCCCTTTGGCCAAAATTAATACGAAAAATATAATATGTATATAGAGTAATACTGTAGTAACTTGAAGTAAATAATTAAAAACCAAGCAGTCTTTTTCTCACAATATGTTGACTTATTTCTTAAAAACTGGGAGCAATTTCTCATTTTCTTTCTGTTTCTGGAACAATATTTTGTTGTAAAATTATTACTTTTTAATGCAAAATGGTGACATTTGTCATAAAATTCTGACTTTTATCACAATTTTTTTAGTAAAATTAGGTCTTTCTGTCATAATTTTGCCAAAATGTTAAGGTTTTCTTGTAAAATTGGAACTGAAACGTTCTTAATTTGATTCAAGCAACCTTAAGATAGAACTCTCACAGCCATATCAAATTTGTATACTGACATTTATGACACTTTTTTTTTTACATAAAAAAAAGTGGTATGCACGTCATTAAGCAGGTGGAACAAACCATTTCGCATAATGAGGGGGTGTCAGTAGTCCTGGACGTTCTTAATTTGGTTCAAGCAACCTTAATATTGAAATTTCACAGCCATATCAATTTGTATACTGACATTTAAGACTTTTTTTTACCCACATTTGTAAATGGCAGAAAATAAATCAGTGGTATCGCATATCCATGCTCAGGTGGAACAAACCATTTCTCATCATTAGGGGTGTTGGTAGTCTTGGACCTTCTAAATTTGATTCAAGCAACCTTATTATTGAACTTTCACAGTCATATCAACTTGAATACTGATATTTATGATTTTTTTTTTTAATTACATTTTTAAATGGCAGAAAAAAAAAACTGGTATGCACATCAAAGCTCAGGTGCGACAAACCATTTCTCACCATGAGGGGGTGTTAGTAGACTTGGGCGTTATTTTATTCAAGCAACCTTAATATTGAACTTCCACAGTCATATCAATTTGTATACTGACATTTACGACACTTTTTTAAAATTATATATTTAAATGGCAGAAAACAAATGAGTGGAATTCAGGTCCACGCTCAGGTGGAACAAACCATTTTGCATCATGGGGGGGTGTTGATAGTCCTGGACGTTCTTAATTTAAATCAATTTACCTTATTATTGAACTTTCACACGTATATTAACTTTATATGAATATTTATTACATATTTTATAAGCATTATATTTAAATGACGGGGGAAAAAATTTGAAAACTTTCCAAAAGCCCACGGCTCCCCCCTATGCTTGGGGCTGCGGTACAACAGCCCCCCACGTCTTACCGCCACAATTCTGCGCTCCTTTGTTTACCTAAAAGTCTTTTTTTCGCCTCCATTTCCTTTAAGTCTCTAAAGCGACCCTGGTCTGTTCGCCCCGCGCACTGTGCGAGCGAGACTTCCGGTTGAAGAAGCGGGAAAGCGGTAGTAGACTTGCTGACGTCATCCAGAACCGGTCACATGACCCGCCTCACATCCGGGTGGATGAAAAACGGTGCTTGGAGAGAGATGGCAACCGCACATCAGAGCCCTGGATGGTGGAAGACACACACGCCAGTTGGTACATGTGTGAAACTCAAGGGAATGTGGACCACTTACACTCAGGTACTGGCTTTTTCTGTATTACGATTCGTCCTGTCAGAAATAACGAGTTAACTCATGTGATTAATCACAAATATTGCAATAATAACATAACAATATAGTAGCATATTAATCACAATGTAGCTGCTGTCATCTAAACCTGGGGTGTCAAAACTTTTCAACCTGGGGGCCGCATTGGGATAAAAAAAATTTGGTTGAGCCTAGGGCCAAAAGCCGAAAGCATACACACGTACGTATGTATGTATATATATATATATATATATATATATATATATATATATATATATATATATATATATATATATATATATATATACACACTAGGGCTCGGCGATATATCGTATAGACTCGATATATAAATGATAAATAGGTTGTACTTGTATAGCGCTTTTCTACCTTCAAGGTACTATCGCGGGTTTGTCTCTATGCGATACAGAAAATGACTATATCGTGCATGGTAACTAGGGGTGTAACGGTACACAAAAATGTCGGTTCGGTACGTACCTCCGTTCAGAAGTCACGGTTCGGTTCATTTTCGGTACAGTAAGAAAACAACAAAATATACATTTTTTGATTATTTATTTAACAAATTTGCTAAACCTTCTACCAAAAATATTTTTCTCAGTGGAATATTTGATGTGAAGTAATCGGAAACTTGGATTGGTCAATAATTCATAATAACATTGATTTTGTTTCAATATTATGTTTTGAGCAATGACAGTTTGAAAGAAAAAAAAAGCTTTGTTTTATTAGTCAACGTTGCACCTTTTTCTAAATTACATTTAGCATTTAAGCTTTTTTATTTCACTTTTGTTTATGTTTTTGTTTATTTTAATAAATGATAAATGGGTTGTACTTGTATAGCGCTTTTCTACCTTCAAGGTACTCAAAGTGCTTTGACACTACTTCCACATTTACCCATTCACACACACATTCACACACTGATGGAGGGAGCAGCCATGCAAGCCGCTAACCAGCACTCATCAGGAGCAAGGGTGAAGTGTCTTGCTCAGGACACAACGGACGTGATGAGGTTGGTACTAGGTGGAGATTGAACCAGGGACCCTCGGGTTGCGCACGGCCACTCTCCCACTGCGCCACGCCGTAGTATTTTTAGAATGTGCCGTGGGCCTTTAAAACATTGGCTGTGGGCCGCAAATCGCCTCCGGGGCACACTTTTGACACCCCTGCTATAGATAATAAAAATTAAAATCTGATAAATCTATGGATAAAAAGCAGAGCCTGGCGAGGCATGCGCGTTTATCATAACTCTCTCGCTCTCTCTGTCTCTGCCCCTCCCTCACGGAAGTTGCTGCGGCACCACTTTTTGTTTTGTTTTTAACCCCTTCTTAACCCAGAACGTACATTGAAAATACACGCAACCCTAACTTAAAATGCCGTACATTCGAGGCATTTAAGAAACTCCACCTGGACAGCTCTGCTAAGAGGACATGTCCGGTGAAAAGAGGAGGTGTGGTCAGTCTATCATAGCCCGATGCTTGCATGCCGTGTGTTGTTTTTTTGATTGATTGATACTTTTATTAGTAGATTGCACAGTACAGTACATATTCCGTACAATTGACCACTAAATGGTAACACCCCAATAAGTTTTTCAACTTGTTTAAGTCGGGGTCCACGTTAATTAATTCAAGGTGCCTTGGTGTCCATTGTTTACACAACGTGCGGCGCGCTACTTAATATGTCCGTGTCTTTCGGTACACCTGCGAACCAAACCGAAACCCTCGTACCGGAACGGTTCAATACAAATACACGTACCGTTACACATCTATTGGTAACAGTAGCTGTGATTCTAGCGGAGTGGTGCGAGTGGAAATATAGAAGAGACAAGGTGCGAATCTGGTAACAGATGAAGGAAGAATTAGATTCCCAAGCTTCAAGCGGTAAGATGTTGAACAGACAACAATAGTATGTCAATTATGCAGCAAAAGCGTTGCTACAAAAAGTAGCACCACTGCTAATTTGTAGCATCGTTTGAAAAGTCACCCGCCAGAGAAACTCCACGTCAACATTTCCGTTCGGTGCCACACCCACAAAATGCCCAAGCAACCATTTCCAGATCAACACCGTATGGAAAAAAAAAAGTCAACAACAGAAGGAGATAACGTCCGCAGGAACCTACCACATAGTGAAGGACATACACTATTTGATTTCCTATTATGCAGCTCATTTTAATTGACACTTATTGAAATATCTGGTGTGACATCACGCACAAAAGTGCACTTTATTTGTTTTAAACTATTGTAGTGGTGTTCTGTACAAAAAGTGCACTTTACATTAGTGTTGTTTTAAATTGTCATCTTAGTGACATCATGCACAAAAGTGCACTCATAGCTTGTTTTAAAATGTCTCTGACAATCTTGCACTTTCTGTTTTGAAATGACATGAAAGTTTGTGCCACTGCTTAATACACTTTTGGTAAATTGACTTAGTTGGGATTTTCCTCTCTGCATGAAAAATTAGCACATAATAATGCAGTTTAAGAATGTTTGAATGTAGACACATAGAATCATCATACTGCTGTTATTATATGCATCAAGCGTTCATTCAAGGCTAAGGCAAAATATCGAGATATACATGTCGTGTATCGTGATATGGCCTAAAAATATCGAGATATTAATAAAAGGCCATATCCCCCAGCCCTAATACAGACACATATATACAGTCTTAGTCAAAATTTTACATACACTTGTAAAGAACATAATGTCATGGCTGTCTTGAGCTTCCAATAATTTCTACAACTCTTATTGTTTTTGTGATAGAGTGATTGGAGCACATACTTGTTGGTCACAATAAACATTCATGAAGTTTGCTTCTTTTAAGAATTTATTATGGATAGGGCTGAAACGATACTTCGAGTAACTGGAGTAATTGGATTACAAAATATATTCGAGCTTTTGTAAAGTAAATTTGTACAGCCGATATGAGCATCTACATTAACAATAGAATTTGCCTGAGAAACTGGACAGGACAAAAAAAAAAAAAAATATATATATATATATATATATATATATATATATATATATATATATATATATATATATATATATACTTTTTTTTTTAAAGTAAAAATATGATTTATTCCATTACTTGATTAATTGATCGGGATATTTGATAGAATACCTGATTACTAAAATATTAAATAGCTGCAGCTCTAATTAAGTGAAAATGTGACCGAATCTGCTGGGTCAAAAGTATACATACAACAATGGTTTGGTTACATGTCCCTTGGCAAGTTTCACTGCAATAAGGTGCTTTTGGTAGCCATCCACAAGCTTCTGCTTGAATGTTTGACCACTCCTCTTGACAAAATTTGTGCAGTTCAGCTAAGTTTGTTGTTTCTTCTGAAATGGACTTGTTTCTTCAGCATTGTCCACACGTTTAAGTCAGGACTTTGGGAAGGCCTTTTTAAAACCTTAGTTCTAGCCTGATTTAGCCATTCCTTTACAACTTTTGACGTGTGTTTGGGGTCATTGTCCTGTTGGAACACCCAACTGCGCCCAAGACCCAACTGATGATTTTAGGTTATCCTTAAGAATTTGGATGTAATCCTCATTTTTCATTGTCCCATTTACTCGGTGAAAAGCACCAATTCCATTGGCAGCAAAACATGCCCAGAGCATAATACTACCACCACCATGCTTGACTGTAGGTGTGGTGTTCCTGGGATTAAAGGCCTCACCTTTTCTCCTCCAAACATATTGTTGGGTATTGTGGCCAAACAGCTCCATTTTTGTTTCATCTGACCACAAAACTTTCCTCCAGAAGGTCTTATCTTTGTCCATGTGATGTCAGATGATTTTGTAATCAATCAGAAATATCAAGCAGCTAGAAAGCGCCAAACATGGATAAGTGTCGAGACTGTTTTGCATTTTCCCATCATGCTTTGTAATGTATTTCAATGGGGGTAATTTTTATTTTGTTTCATTTTATAATATACACAAAGTTCAGTGACCATGTGGGTTGGATTTTTTTTCGCACCTTGACTTGGGAAGGTTGTTTGCATTAGATCTTGTAAGTAAATGCCGCGCACGTGTCTTCTCAAAGTTAAAGGTAATTTACCTGGAAGCTCATGTTGTACGCGAGATCGCAACAAAAAGCAGCATCAAACTTGTCAGACGTTTAAAATGAATGCAATCTCCCCGCGAACAAGATTTCCTATTAAACTCGTGATGTCTTGAGGAGCAATTTGAAGAGTTCGTTGAGCCCGCAGGCTGTAGTTTGGACACCCCTGACTAAAACGGACTCAAAAACTCCATTGTGATGTCTAAACTACTGTTATGAATGAATCCATTTAAAGTTTTCTCTGATTCCAGACGTTGTCATCAGGATGTCAGTGCAGCTTCAACTTGGAGAGTTCCTGAAGCTCACCTTATATGGTCACAGCAATACCACCTCGCTACACCTGCACCCACCTGAGAAAGAGGGGAAGATAAGGGATGATGAAGGTCACAGAGAAGCATCCTATTGCTGTCTGTCGGCCCCGCCTACTTCGGAAATGACCAATCACACCGCCTGTCTCTTCCGGTTGTCTAATCACACCATTTCTATTGCGAGAGCCAAGGAGAAGTTTCTACAGGCACAAAAAGGTTTGGGAGAGAAATTATGAATATCCAAAACATTGCCTATAATTATATTTATTTGTGTAATCCAGATAGGTGGAGTGGTGTGTTCAGGGTCCTCTGGTTAATTCTGCTGTGTGTGGTGTTGCTGACTTGGACCTCAGCTCTCCTCAGACATATTAGCCGAAAGGGAGGCTGCTGCTGTAAGACTCTCTCACACACACACACACACACACACACACACACACACACACACACACACACACACACACACACACACACACACACACACACACACACACACACACGCACACATTTATATTCAGTTCAATGTGCACAAAAAAAAATTGAAAGCAATTTACCTGGGAATGTTTCCTTCCTGTCAGCGAAGTCCAAAGTAAAGGTGCGTCCACTTGGATATGACTTTACCGGACAGCAGTTAAAAGGTGACTAAAATGTCTGAAAAAGACGAGTCCTCGCACCGTACCTTTGGGGTTTTTAAGGTTGTATTTTTTTAACTTAATTTTAACTGGCATTTTTAGAGGGAACTAGTACATTTCAACATTTCATCAAATATCATATTTGAAATAGTGCAAAACTTAAGAGAAATAAATATATATAATTATATTTTGCTCCGAACACTTCGATGAAACAAATTTAAATTTCCATTTATGCCGTGGTTAAATTTGAGCCCTATATATATATATATATATATATATATATTTATATATATATATATATATATATATATATATATATATATATTTATATACGTATATACATATATATATATATATATATATATATGTATATGTTTATATACATATATATATATATGTATATATGTATATGTATATATATATACATACATACATACATATATATATATATCATTTTCGGTCAGACTTTGCATTGAGTTAAAGGCCTACTGAAATGAGATGTTCTTATTTAAACGGGGATAGCAGGTCCATTCTATGTGTCATACTTGATAATTTCGCGATATTGCCATGTTTTTGCTGAAAGGATTTAGTAGAGAACATCGATGATAAAGTTTGCAACTTTTGGTCGCTAATAAAAAAGCCCTGCCTTTACCGGAAGTAGCAGACAATGTGCGCGTGACGTCACTGGTTGCAGGGCTCCACATATATTCACATTGTTTATAATGGGAGCCACTAGCAGTAAGAGCAATTCGGACCGAGAAAGCGAAAATTTCCCCATCAATTTGAGCGAGGATGAAAGATTTGTGAATTAAATATTGATAGTGAAGGACTAGGAGAAGAAGAAAAAAAAGCGACGACGGCGGCAGTGTGAGCGTTTCAGAAGTAATTAGACACATTTACTAGGATAGTTCTGGAAGATATTTTATCTGCTTATTGTTTTAATAGTGTTTTAGTAAGATTGTAAAGACATACGTTGAAGTCGGATGGTTGCGATGAACATGCAGTGTCTCAGAGAGAAGCCGAGGAGCCAAGCTCACAACTGCCTTTTTTGACAGCTGCTGCAGGACGACGAATAATCCAACAATGTCTCCAGTAAGATATATGTATCACAATTTTCCCATCCAAAAACATGCTGGTTGACGTCGAGAAAACATGTTCGCTTGACCGCTCTGCTTCACAACAAACAAAGAAACACCGGCTGTGTTTCGGTGCTAAAGACAGCTGCAATCCACCGCTTTCCACCAACAGCATTCTTCTTTGTAGTCTCCATTATTAATTGAACAAATTGCAAAAGATTCAGCAACACAGATGTCCAAAATACTGTGTAATTACGCGATGAACAGAGACGACTTATAGCCGTGTTTGGTGCTGCGCTAATATTTCCTGACAGTCCGTGACATCACGCACACACGTCATCATTCCACGACGTTTTCAACAAGAAACTCGCGGGAAATTTAAAATTGCAATTTAGTAAACTAAAAAGGTCGTATTGGCATGTGTTGCAATGTTAATATTTCATCATTGATATATAAACTATCAGACTGCGTGGTCGGTAGTAGTGGGTTTCAGTAGGCCTTTAACATAAGATTTGATGTGCCTTTTTGATTAGATGGGCGGAAAGACACAGACATCAACACTCTAAAAGGTAACTTCTCATTCAAAAGTGTGTTGATTTGCATAATTTCCATGATGACTCAATGAAATGTTTTCAGGGAGACCTCATCGCACCTTTGACCCTGGTTTTAGGTGGACAGGTCAGTGGAAGAGAACTTGGAAGACAATTTGGGAGTAAAAATGAGTTAACTGTGTTTTCCTAACAGGACTATCGCCTATTGAAGAGGTTGAAGCTGATGGTAGGAAATCATAGCAGCATATTTTCTCAATCTTATAGTTTCATGCAACTTTGCGTGTCTCCTTTTCAGATGAAGTAGTGGAAAGTGCAGTGGATGAAAATGTGGATCACTGCAATGCCACCGGTAAACCAACGCCATCTTAAAAAATAAAATTACCGTATTTTCCATATTATGAGGCGCACTTAAAAATCCTTATTTTTTCTCAAAACTCAACAGTGCGCCTTATAACCCGGTGCACCTACTGTAAGGAATAACGTTGGTTAAGCTTACCCACCTCAAAGCTATTTTATTTGGTACATGGTGTAATGATAAACATGACCAGTAGATGGCAGTCAAACATAAGAGATAAGTGTAGGCTGGTCAGTGTGTCCGCCCTGAGATCGGTAAGTCATGAGTTCAAACCCCGACCGTGTCATACCAAAGACTATAACAATGGGACCCTGCTTGGCACTCAGCATCAAGGGTTGGAATTGGGGGTTAAATCACCAAAAATGATTCCCGGGCACGGCCACGGCTGCTGCTCACTGCTCCCCTGATCTCCCAGGGGGTGAACAAGGGGATGCTAAAAACATGCTAAACGCAAAGGAAAAGCTAAAATACTGCTTCCTGTTCAATTTGTCATCACACAGATAAACACGCATTTTTGCATTTTGGATGAACATATTCCTGCGATGAGGTGGCGACTTGTCCAGGGTGTACGCCGCCTTCCGCCCGATTGTAGCTGAGATAGGCACCAGCGCCCCTCGCAACCCCAAAGGGAATAAGCGGTAGGAAATGGATGGATGGATGAACATATTCGATTTTTGTGTTTATCTGGAAAAATTAAAATCCATAAAAGGAAAACCAAACAAAATGTAATTATATGCCAATACTTTAATGAAAACCTACCCTTTTTTGTTTGTTTGTAAATCTGCCATGTATTGTAAAAATCTAAAACCGGCCCTAACTTTGTTTTTTGGATTCGCCTTTCAGAATTGGAAATAGAATGAACAGAAGAGTATGAGTAGAAGCGCTATGGACACTTGTAAGAAAGAAAGGCTCTTCTACCTGTGGTTCAAAGCTCTAAACCAGACCTGGGCCACATGCAGCCCATTAAGCCTTTCAATCTGGCCCGCCGAACATTCCGAAATATTTTTTTTTAGATCTTTAAGATGGAAAGTGTAGCTGCCATTATGATTTCTAATGACCGTAAGTCTTGAACCATACAAAGTATTTCAATGGTAGGAATCTGCGCTTTTGGATGATATACCAGTTACTATGGTAATCTAATTAGTTACTATGGTGATCTAAGCATTGTGGGTGGGAAGCGTTTCCACAGATGCTGAAGGACAGTTTCGTAACAAAGTTATAAAGCTTAGTGATATATCAGATATATCAGATTGTAGGTGGGTTCATTTTGTAACCTTTGCATTCATATTTCATTGTTTGTTGCATTTTTGTCGCGTTTTACTCGATTGTAAAATATGTCGATCAAAAGGCGGTGTGACATTCATATTTTGTCAATATTTAGTGTTTTATTGTTTATAGAAAAATGTAAAATTCCTTTAAGTTTTTTTAAGGTGGTCTGTCATAACGCTTTTAGCATTCAATCAGACATTATTTTGAGGTTTTGTATTAGTGTTCCTAAAAATAAATAACCGGCCCCCAGACACATTTTTTTCTGTAAATGTGGCCCCCGGGTCAAAATAATTGCCCAGGCCTGCTCTAAACAGAAGTCTACCCAGCAGCACCTGCAGTGAGCAAACTTGTCCAAAAGATGGCGCCGTAGCACAAACAATAACACACCTTTTCAGTGTATTTGTACGTGTTTTATGACAATTATTTGCATCATGCTGCGATGAAGTTGCGACTTGTCCAGGGTGTATACCGCCTTCCGCCCGATTTTAGCCGAGATAGGCACCAGCACCCACCGCGACCCCAAAGGGAATAAGCGGTAGAAAACTGATGGATGGACATTTTCAGAATGTGCTTGTTTTATTTTTAAACAAGGAAAACAATCTGTTGTTGTCTTTATTTTTAAGCTATCGTGCCGTGATTTTACCTGTCCGGCCCACTTGGGAGTAGATATTTCTCCATGTGGCTCCCCATCTACGATGAGTTTGACACCCCTGCTCTATAGTGATACAAAGGAAAATTTCAAAGCAAGTGTTTTTCATGCATGGGTTAAAATAAATGAAAGATCTAGTCAGATAAAGAGGTACATTTTCCTGTTTTTGTAATGCTTCTTCAATCAGAGAACTTTATATCCACTGTGATGATTCTATTAATAACATTTCACCTTCTTCCGACAGCTAATCTTCACCAGCGTCCAACAGTGGGTTTCCCTCACGTAGGCGTCGAGCCGCTGATGTCAGACCAGCCAGGACTCAACTTCAGTAATAAAAACACCTTTCAGCCAAGACCGGCACGTCAAAGTGAAAGAAACAAAAAACAGGACACAGATAAGGAATAAAGTCTCTTCATTTTCAACATAGCATTTTGACTCTTTGGGACTTAAATCAGACAGCTGTTCCTGGTAAGTAGATCTTATTTTGCATGTACAGTCACCATCTACACGCCTAAAGAACATAATGTCATGGCTGTCTTCCAATAATTTCTACAACTCCTATTTTTTGTGATAGAGTGATAGGAGCACATACTTATGGGTCTACTGAAAATGTGATTATACATACATACAGCAATGTTAATATTTGCTTACATGTCCCTTGGCAAGTTTCACTGCAATAAGGCACTTTTGGTAGCCATCCACAAGCTTTTGGTGGATTTCTCTGACCACTACTTTTGACAAAATTGGTGCAATTAAGCTAAATGTGTTGGTTTTCTGACATGGACTTGTTTCTTCAGCATTGCCCACACATTTAAGTCAGGACTTTGGGAAGGCCATTCTAAAAGCTTCATTTTATCCTAATTTAGGCATTCCTTTACCACTTTTGATGTGTGTTTGGGGTCATTGTCCTGTTGGAACACCCAACTGCGCCCAAGACCCAACCTCCGGGCTGATGATTTTAGCTTGTCCTAATAATTAGGAAGTACCGTATTTTTTGGACTATAAGTCGCATTTTTTTTCAGTTTGGCTGGGGGTGCGACTTATACTCGGGAGCGACTTATGTGTGAAATTATTAACACATTACCGTGAAATATCAATATTATTTAGCTCATTCACGTAAGAGACTAGACATATAACATTTCATGGGATTTAGCGATTAGGAGTGACGGATTGTTTGGTAAACGTATAGCATAGTTATTTGAATGACTCTTACCATAATATATTACGTTAACATACCAGGCACCTTCTCAGTTGGTTATATATGTGTCATATAACGTACACTTATTCAGCCTGTTGTTCACTGTTCTTTATTTATTTTAAATTGCCTTTCAAAGGTCTATTCTTGGTGTTGGGTTTTATCAAATAAATTTACCCCAAAAATGCGACTTATACTCCAGTGCGACTACCACATGTTTTTTTCCTTCTTTATTATGCATTTTCGGCAGGTGCGACTTATACTCCGAAAAATACAGTATCCATCCATCCATCCATCCATCCATCTTCTTCCGCTTGTCCGAGGTCGGGTCACGTGGGCAACAGCCTAAGCAGGGAAACCCAGACTTCCCTTTCTCCAGCCACTTCGTCCAGCTCTTCCCGGGGGATCCCGAGGCGTTCCCAGGCCAGCCGGCAGACAGTCTTCCCAACGTGTCCTGGGTCTTCCCCATGGCCTCCTAGCGGTTGGACGTGCCCTAAACACCTCCCTAGGGAGGCGTCGGGTGGCATCCTGACCAGATGCCCGAACCACCTCATCTGGCTCCTCTCGATGTGGAGGAGCAGCGGCTTTACTTTGAGTTCCTCCCGGATGGCAGAGCTTCTCACCCTATCTCTGAGGGAGAGCACCGCCACACGGCGGAGGAAACTCATTTCGGCCGCTTGTACCCGTGATCTTATCCTTTCGGTCATAACCCAAAGCTCATGACCATAAGTGAGGATGGGAACGTAGATCGACCGGTAAATTGAGAGCTTTGTCTTCCAGCTCAGCTCCTTCTTCACCACAACGGATCGGTACAACGTCCGCATTACTGAAGACGCCGCACCGATCCGCCTGTCGATCTCACGATCCACTCTTCCCTCACTCGTGAACAAGACTCCTAGGTACTAGAACTCCTCCACTTGGGGCAGGGTCTCCTCCCCAACCCGGAGATGGCATTCCACCCTTTTCCGGGCGAGAACCATGGACTCAGACTTGGAGGTGCTGATTCTCATTCCGGTCGCTTCACACTCGGCTGCGAACCGATCCAGTGAGAGCTGAAGATCCCGGTCAGATGAAGCCATCAGGACCACATCATTTCCAAAAAGTAGAGACATAATCCTGCGGTCACCAAACCAGAACCCCTCAACGCCTTGACTGCGCCTAGAAATTCTGTCCATAAAAGTTATGAACAGAATCGGTGACAAAGGACAGCCTTGGCGGAGTCCAACCCTCACTGGAAATGTGTTCGACTTACTGCCGGCAATGCGGACCAAGCTCTGGCACTGATCGTACAGGGAGTGGACCGCCACAATAAGACAGTCCGATACCCCATACCAGTTCCATTGGCAGCAAAACAAGCCCCGGAGCATAATACTACCACCACCGTGCTTGACGGTAGGTTTGGTGTTCCTGGGATTAAAAGGCCTCACTTTTTCTCCTTCAAATTCCTGGGTATTGTGGCCAAAAAGCCAATTATTTGTTCATCACATGGGCAAAGATAAGACCTTCTGTAATTAAAAAATTAGCACCCGACAAAAAATTGGAAACTCAAGACAGCCATGACATTATGTTCTTTACAAGTGTATGTAAAATTTTGATCTCGACTGTATGTCGTTACAATATGTAGAGGGCAGGTCAGTCTTTTTTGTTGGTATTAGAATAAAGTGAAATGAGAACAGGAATGAAACCTACAATTTCTTCAAGTTAGATATACTGTAATATGAACTGTGTTGTCATTGAACATGAACATACATGGCCATGGATGTACTGGCATTATATCAATAATACTTCTCTTGTGTCAGTCAAACAATATCTCAGTTAGGGTTCGTAATAAAGTAAGGCGTAATGTTAGGGTAAGAGTGCAAAGACAGCCTAATATATTCACATAAAATGTAAATGTAAACAGCAACGATTTTTTTGGAGATGAAAATATACTTAGTAGGTCAGCGGACAAGTAGAAATATACAAACAAGGAAGCAAAAGTGAAAAATGGAACTGTTGGCTTTATATTATACACATAAATAATGTCGATGTAGATAGAAGCACTTAGTGTTGCGTCAAATCTTTTCTGTACAACGCAGCTCGCGCATGTGTGCGTTCTATTGTATTTCTGCCCTTCTTGAGACACCAAAAAGGAAAATTACCTTCCATATGAGGAGGTGTGAACAAGTTAGGACATTTATCATGGTCCCAATACGGAAAACCATTGCATTTAATAGAGAGACAAATTCTAGAGTTCGTGAACATTGCTCCAAAGTCTGGATTCTTTTGTTGATTTCATGTGCATACAGAAGTGAACATTGAAGTGCAAAAGCAGCAATATTTGATAAAACAAGACCGCAGCTAAAGAAGGACTTCCCTATTCATCCCCCCCAAAAAATCCGCCAAGTGAACAGCTGATATTACGACTTCCGGTACTGACGTAAGACAACCCCTGTCCCATATGTGACCATAGGATGAACAAATACACTACGCTACTAAGACTATAGAGGTAATTAGGAGTTAGGTTCTACAGCTAGGTTGCCCAAAGTGCAGCACAGGGGCCATCTGCGGTCCATGACTCCTTTGTCATCGGCCTTAAGCACATTACAAAAACAAAAAAATAGAGAAGTCATCTGCACCCCTGGTGGTGAAACCTGTCAAAATGAGGGTGGTTCCAAAAAGGAGGGATTTTTCAAATTGACTGTGTGTCACTTTTAAAAGTGCTCCCCCTCTGGTCAACATATGAAATAACAAGTGTGTGTAAAAAAAAAATTAAGTGCTCCCCCTTTGGGCCACATATGTAGTAAGTGTGTGTAAGAAATTGAAATGCGCCCTCTTTGGGAAAAATGAACAAAACAAATAAATATGTATATTGGAACATACTGTAATAATTAACTAAATAATAAAGATTAAAAACCAATTGCAATCAAAACTAAATGTTACCTATTTCATATGTGCATAGTATGTATATATTATTAATTTCGTCAATACAAATCTTTATATATCTAGAAAGGGTGGTACTCAAGAGGGAGGCATTTTTTGGAGGTCTCAAAATGGTAAGAAATACAAGAGAGTATGTGTGTGTGTGTTAGTGCTGTTCTTTTGCCGCCGCCGAGTGTGTGCAGGTGTTGCAGCGTTGGCTCTCGATGTGTGCGACCTGCAGGATGGGCAGCAGGAGCTGAAATGCGTCGTGGATGTAGTTGGTACTGTTGGAGCCCTGTGGAGAAGTTTAAAAAGTTACGCACCATTTTAATATTTCATCAAACAATACAACATGGTGCTGACGTGAAACCATTTAAGTCGCATAATTTGGACTTTTTATTGGATGGTGAATCTTAAAGGGGGAACTGCACTTTTTGCCTATCGTTCATAATCATTATGAGGGACAAGAACGCCCATGTCTTTTTTTAATAGGATTTTAAAGATGTTATAAAAATGCTTGGAAGATGTGGCCTCTAAAACAACTTCAAAACCCTCCAACATTTTATATACACACTGCAAGTGCATATATAATGTAGTAACACACACCTTCATAACAATATGTAATGTATACAATATACACACTGCAAGTAGATAGTACTTTATTGTATATATATAATGTAGTAAAAGACACCTTCATAAACTAATGTAATACTTACAATATACAAACTGCATGCATGCAGTTTGTATATTGTATGTATGTATAGAATATATATATATATATATATATATATATATATATATATATCCATCCATGCATCCATTTTCTACCGCTTATTCCCTTGTGGGGTCGCGGGGGGCGCTGGCGCCTATCTCAGCTACAATCGGGCGGAAGGCGGGGTACACCCTGGACAAGTCGCTACCTCATCGCAGGGCCAACACAGATAGACAGACAACATTCACACATATATATATATATATATATATATATATATATATATATATATATATATATATACACATACATACATATACATATATATATATATACATACATACATACATACATATATATATGTACATCTATATATATACATACATACATATACACATATATATATATATATATATATATATATATACACATATATATATATATATATATATATATATATATATATATATATATATATATATATATATATTTATTAGGGGTGTAACGGTACGTGTATTTGTATTGAACCGTTTCGGTACGGGGGTTTTGGTTCGGTTCAGAGGTGTGCCGAACGAGTTTCCACACGGACATATTAAGTAGCGTACCGCACGTTGTGTAAACAATGCACACCGAGGCACAACACAAGGCATGCTAGCAGCGACCGGGCTATGATAGACTGACCATACCTGTTGCGATCTGCTGCTCAGATCTTCACATGTTTGTTTTTTCCATCTTTGTTTCATTCTCAGTCTGACCCGTTTATTTCCTGTTTTGTCCATCACTATGGTTCACTCATCCGTCCACCTGCTAGTCTCGCCCCGCACACCTGCTACTAATAATCACCCTCCTTTATAAGCCAGCCTTTTCTGTTCAGTCTTTCTCGGATCCTAATTTGCCCACGCGCAACAGTGACGACTCTCGACCTTCATCTTTGTATGTATATTCTCGCTAGCTTTTACGCTAAACCATTTGTTTATTCCAGCTCACATGCTGAGGAATTGTTGTTCTGTTTTTTGTGTGCCTTCGTGCCAGCTTAGTTGTTTACTTTTACTTCCTAGTTCTCATACTAGCATTTTTGGTTTGCCTTCTCTTTACACCAGTGTTTTTGTTCCTAGCCTTTTATTATTTAATAAATACCTTATATCTTACCTTTGCTGTGTTCTGCTTCGACGCATCCTCGGGAAAACACCGGCATTACCATGCCGAAGAAGAGTCTTCACAATACCTCCTCTTTTCCCCGGATATGTCCTCTTTTGCGGGGCTATCCAGGTGGAGTTTCTTAAATGCCTCAAATGTCCGGCATTTTAAGTTAGGGTTGCGTATATTTTCAATGTACGTTCAGGGTTAAGAAGGGGTTAAAAACAAAACAAATTGTGCACGCAGCAGCATTCGTTAGGGAGGGACAGAGACAGAGAGAGCGAGAGTGTTATGATAAATGCGCATGCCTCGCCAGGCTCTGCTTTTTATCCATAGATTTATCAGATTTTAATTTTTATTATCTATAGCAGGGGTGTCAAAAGTGTGCCCCGGAGGCGATTTGCGGCCCACAGCTAATGTTTTAAAGGCCCACGGCACATTCTAAATATACTATTAAAATAAACAAAAGTGAAATAAAAAAGCTTAAAGGCTAAATGTAATTTAGAAAAAGTTGCAACGTTGACTAATAAAACAAAGCTGTTTTTTTTTTCTTTCAAACTCTCATTTCTCAAAACATAATATTGAATCAAAATCAATGTTAATATGAATTATTGACCTATCCAAGTTTCCCATTACTTCACATCAAATACTCCACTAACAAAAATATTTTTGGTGGAAGATTTTGCAAATTTGGTAAATAAATAACCAAAAAATATTTTGTTGTTTTCTTACTGTACCGAAAATGAACCAAACCTTGACCTCTGAACCGAGGTACGTACTGAACCGAAATTATATATATGTATATATATATATATAGTCACAGACACCTTCATAAACAACATTTAAAACGTGATTTTGAGGTAGCATTGATTGCTACCATTAGCTGCATTGCTAGCCACGAAGAACAAGATATTTTTTACAAGTTATCGGAATCTATGATTTTTAGGTTTTAACATAAAAAAATTGCTAAAAATCTGGCATAAAACGTTAGCATGCTAAAATGTTATGTTAAAAACCTACTCAGTGTCCTTGTGGTTAAAGTGTTTGCCCTTAGATCGGTAGGTCATACCAAAGACTATAAAAATGGGAGCCATTACCTCCCTGTTTGGCACTCCACATCAAGGGATGGAATTGGGGGTTGAATCACCAAAATGATTCCAACACTGCTGCTGACTGCTCTCCTCACCTCCCAGAGGGTGGAACAAGGGAATGGGTCAAATGCAGAGATTAGTTTTACCACACCTAGTGTGTGTGTGTGACTATCAGTGGTACTTTAACTTTAAAAAGCTGACATAAAGCATGCTAACATTAGCATGCCAATTTGAGATACGTTAGCATATTTTTAAGCCAGTGCAAAGTATCCAAATCTGTTATTTTTAGGTTTAAACATACAACATTAGCTAAAAAGCTACCATAAAATATGATCATTTATTCAAACTTATATTTTATATGTTTACATGTAGAAAAAAAATCATAATATGACCTCTTTAATGCGCCCTATGTATGAAAATCATCAGCAGTGCGCCTTATGACCCGTTGCGCCTTATGGTCCTAAAAATACGGTATTTAGTTGGTTTGGTACTGTGTTCCTTGACATTAGCCATCTGATTATTTCCACAGTGAAGTTGTCTCACCTCCAGCAGCACAGCGTCCACCATTGGATTGAGCTCCTCCGCTTTCCTCTGACCCTGACGGTGAAGGACAGATTGTGTGAGTTCAGCTGAGCTTCTCATCTTTGTGGCAATAATAGTTATTTAGAAAATATTTTTTATTTAATTTCTATTCAAAAGTAGGTCAAAGTGGAGCAATAATAGTAATATTTAGAAAATAATTTTAATTTCTATTAAAAAAAAATAAGCCAAATTGTAGCAATCATAGTTATTTAGAAAATATTTGTATTTAGTTTCTATTAAAAAACAAGTCAAATTGTAGCAATAATAGTTATATTTAGAAAATAATTGTATTTAGTTAATATTAAAGAATAAGCCAAATTGTAGCAATAATAGTAAAATTTATAAAATATGTCTTTTTTCTTTCTAATCAAAATAGCCCAAATTGTAGCGATAATAGTTATTTAGAAAATAATTTGTATTTAATTTCTATTAAAATATAAGGCAAATTGTAACAATAATAGTTATATTAAGAACATGATTGTATTTAACTTCTATTAAAAAATAAACCAAAATGTAGCAAAGAGTTATTTTAAAAATATTTTTTTATTCAATTTCTATTAAAAATAAGCCAAATTGTAGCAATAATGGTTATATGTCGAAAATAATTGTATTTAGTTCATATTAAAAAATAAGCCAAATTGTAGCAATAACGGTAATATTTATAACATTTTTTAATTTCTATTAGAAAATAAGCCAGATCGTAGCAAGAATAGTTATTTAAAAATATCTATTTAATTTTTATTAAAACATAAGCCAAATTGTAACAATAATAGTTACATTTGCAAAATATTTTTCTTTAATTTCTATTAAAAAATAAGCAGATTTTTAGCAATCACAGTTACTTAGAAAATATTTTTATTTAGTTTCTATTAAAAAGCAAGTCAAATTGTAGCAATAATATTTATATTTAAAATAATTGTATTTAGTTTATATAAAAAATAAGCCAAATTGTAGCAACAAAAGTAATATCTATAAAATTTATTTTTTTAATTTCTATTAAAAATAGACCAAATTGTAGCAATAATAGTTATTTAGAAAATAATTTGTATTAAAATATAAACTAAATCGTAACATTAATATTTATATTAAGACAATAATTGTATTTAATTTCTATTAAAAAATAAGCAAAATTGTAGCAGTAATAGTTATATGTAGAAAATAATTGTATTTACTTTATAATAAAAAATAAGCCAAATTGTAGCAATAGTCGTTGTTTAGAAAATATATTTTAAAAATGTTCTATTAAAACATAAGCAAAATTGTAGCAATTAGAGTAACATTTATAACTTTTTTTTAATTTTTATTAAAAAATAATCCAAATTGTAGCAATAATAGTTATTTAGAAGATATATTTTTTTAAATTTCTATTAAAACATAAGCCAAATTGTAACAATAAGTTACATTTACAAAATAATTGTCTTTAATTCCTAATAAAAAATAAGCTAAATTGTAGCAATCATAGTTATTTACAAAATATTTATTTAATTTCTATTAAAAAATAAGTCAGATTGTAGCAATAATACTTATATCTAGAAAATAATTGTATTTAGTTTACATTAAAAAATAAGCCAGATTGTAGCAATAATAGTAATATTTAGAAAATATATTTTTAAAATTTCTATTAAGAAATAAGCCATATTGATTTTAGAAAATAATTGTTATTTAATTTCTATTTTAAAATAAGCCAAATTGTGGCAATCGTAGTTATTTACAAAATATAATTAATTTAATTTCTAAAAAAAAATAGGCCAAATTGTTGCAATAAGAGTTATTTAGAAAATAATTTGTACATAATTTCTATTGAAAAATAAGCCAATTTGTAGCAATATTTATATTTAGAAAATGATTATATTAAATTTATATTAAGAAAATAAGCCAAATTGTAACAATAATTGTAATATTTAGAAAATATTTTGTATTTAATTTCTATTCAAAAATAAGCCAAATTGTAGCAATATTTATTTAGAAAATATTTTTAATTTAATTTATATAAAAAAAATAAGACAAATTGTAGCAATAAGTTATTTAGAAAATATATATTTTTTAATTTCTATTAAAACATAAGCCAAATTGTAGTAATATCCATCCATCCATCCATCATCTTCCGCTTATCCGAGGTCGGGTCGCGGGGGCAGCAGCCTAAGCAGGGAAGCCCAGACTTCCCTATCTCCAGCCACTTCGTCTAGCTCTTCCCGGGGGATCCCGAGGCGTTCCCAGGCCAGCCGGGAGACATAGTCTTCCCAACGTGTCCTGGGTCTTCCCCGTGGCCTCCTACCAGCTGGACGTGCCCTAAACACATCCCTAGGGAGGCGTTCGGGTGGCATCCTGACCAGATGCCCGAACCACCTCATCTGGCTCCTCTCGATGTGGAGGAGCAGCGGCTTTACGTTGAGCTCCTCCCGGATGGCAGAGCTTCTCACCCTATCTCTAAGGGAGAGACCCGCCACCCGGCGGAGGAAACTCATTTCGGCCGCTTGTACCCGTGATCTTATCCTTTCGGTCATGACCATAGGTGAGGATGGGAACGTAGATCGACCGGTAAATTGAGAGCTTTGCCTTCCGGCTCAGCTCCTTCTTCACCACAACGGATCGATACAACGTCCGCATTACTGAAGACGCCGCACCGATCCGCCTGTCGATCTCACGATCCACTCTTCCCCCACTCGTGAACAAGACTCCTAGGTACTTGAACTCCTCCACTTGGGGCAGGGTCTCCTCCCCAACCCGGAGATGGCACTCCACCCTCCTCCGGGCGAGAACCATGGACTCGGACTTGGAGGTGCTGATTCTCATTCCGGTCGCTTCACACTCGGCTGCGAACTGATCCAGTGAGAGCTGAAGATCCCGGCCAGATGAAGCCATCAGGACTACATCATCTGCAAAAAGCAGAGACCTAATCCCGTGGCCACCAAACCGGAACCCCTCAACGCCTTGGCTGCGCCTAGAAATTCTGTCCATAAAAGTTATGAACAGAATCGGTGACAAAGGACAGCCTTGGCGGAGTCCAACCCTCACTGGAAACGTGTCCGACTTACTGCCAGCAATGCGGACCAAGCTCTGACACTGATCATACAGGGAGCGGACTGCCACAATAAGACAGTCCGATACCCCATACTCTCTGAGCACTCCCCACAGGACTTCCCGAGGGACACGGTCGAATGCCTTCTCCAAGTCCACAAAGCACATGTAGACTGGTTGGGCAAACTCCCATGCACCCTCAAGAACCCTGCCGAGAGTATAGAGCTGGTCCACAGTTCCACCACCAGGACGAAAACCACACTGTTCCTCCTGAATCCGAGGTTCGACTATCCGGCGAAGCCTCCTCTCCAGTACACCTGAATAAACCTTACCGGGAAGGCTGAGGAGTGTGATCCCACGATAGTTGGAACACACCCTCCGGTCCCCCTTCTTAAAGAGAGGGACCACCACCCCGGTCTGCCAATCCAGAGGTACCGCCCCCGATGTCCACGCGATGCTGCAGAGTCTTGTCAACCAAGACAGCCCCACAGCATCCAGAGCCTTAAGGAACTCCGGGCGGATCTCATCCACCCCCGGGGCCTTGCCGCCGAGGAGCTTTTTAACTACCTCAGCGACCTCAGCCCCAGAAATAAGAGAGTCCACTACAGATTCCCCAGGCACCGCTTCCTCAAAGAAAGACGTGTTGGTGGGATTGAGGAGGTCTTCGAAGTATTCCCTCCACCGATCCACAACATCCACAGTCGAAGTCAGCAGAACACCATCCGCACCATACACGGTGTTGATAGTGCACTGCTTCCCCTTCCTGAGGCGGCGTATGGTGGTCCAGAATCGCTTCGAAGCCGTCCGGAAGTCGTTTTCCATGGCTTCCCCGAACTCTTCCCATGTCCGAGTTTTTGCTTCCGCGACCGCTAAAGCTGCACACCGCTTGGCCCGTCGGTACCCGTCCACTGCCTCCGGAGTCCTATGAGCCAAAAGAACCCTATAGGACTCCTTCTTCAGCTTGACGGCATCCCTCACTGCTGGTGTCCACCAACGGGTTCTGGGATTACCGCCACGACAGGCACCAACAACCTTGCGGCCACAGCTCCAATCAGCCGCCTCGACAATAGAGGTTCGGAACATGGTCCACTCGGACTCAATGTCCCGCACCTCCCTCGTGACATGTTCAAAGTTCTCCCGGAGGTGTGAATTGAAACTCTCTCTGACAGGAGACTCTGCCAGACGTTCCCAGCAGACCCTCACAATGCGCTTGGGCCTGCCAGGTCTGTCCGGCATCCTCCCCCACCATCGCAGCCAACTCACCACCAGGTGGTGATCGGTAGAAAGCTCCGCCCCTCTCTTCACCCGAGTGTCCAAAACATAAGGCCGCAAATCCGATGACACAACTACAAAGTCGATCATGGAACTGCGGCCTAGGGTGTCCTGGTGCCAAGTGCACATGTGGACACCCTTATGTTTGAACATGGTGTTTGTTATGGACAATCCGTGACGAGCACAAAAGTCCAATAACAAAACACCACTCGGGTTTAGATCCGGGCGACCATTCTTCCCAATCACGCCTCTCCAGGTTTCACTGTCGTTGCCAACATGAGCGTTGAAGTCTCCCAGTAGGACAAGGGAATCACCCGGGGGAGCACTTTCCAGTACTCCCTCGAGTGTACCCAAAAAGGGTGGGTATTCTGAACTGCTGTTTGGTGCGTAAGCACAAACAACAGTCAGGACCCGTCCCCCCACCCGAAGGCGAAGGGAAGCTACCCTCTCGTCCACTGGGTTGAACTCAAACGTGCAGGCTTTGAGCTGGGGGGCAACGAGAATTGCCACCCCAGCCCGTCGCCTCTCACTGCCGGCAACGCCAGAGTGGAAGAGGGTCCAGTCCCTCTCGAGAGAGCTGGTTCCAGAGCCCTTGCTGTGCGTCGAGGTGAGTCCGACTATATCCAGCCGGAACTTCTCCACCTCGCGGACTAGCTCAGGCTCCTTCCCCCCCAGTGAGGTGACGTTCCACGTCCCAAGAGCTAGCTTCTGTAGCCGAGGATCGGACCGCCAAATGCCCTGCCTTCGGCTGCCGCCCAGCTCACAATGCACCCGACCTCTATGAGTGGTGAGCCCATTGGAGGGATGACCCACGTTGCCTCTTCGGGCTGTGCCCGGCCGGGCCCCATGGGAACAGGCCCGACCACCAGGCGCTCGCCATCGTGCCCCAACTCTGGGCCTGGCTCCAGAGCGGGGCCCCGGTGACCCTCGTCCGGGCGAGGGAAATCTGGGTTCATTTTGTTGTAATTCCATAGAAGTCTTTGAGCTGCTCTTTGTCTGATCACTCACCTAGGACCTGTTTGTCTTGGGAGACCCTACCAGGGGGCATGAAAGCCCCCCGACAACATAGCTCCTAGGATCATTGGGACACGCAAACTCCTCTACCATGGTAAGGTTGCAGCTCAGAGAGGAGATTGTAGCAATAATGGTTATTTAAATTTTTTTAATTTAATTTCTATTAAATATAAGCCAAATTGTAACAATAATAATTAAATTTACAAAATAATTTTATTTAATTTCTATTAAAAATAAGCTAAATTGTAGCAATCAGTTATTTACAAACTTTTTTATTTAATTTCTATTAAATAAAAGTCAGATTGTAGCAATAATAGTAATATTTAGAAAATATATTTTTAAAATTTCTATTAAGAAATAAGCCATATTGATTTTAGAAAATAATTATTCATTTTCTATTTAAAAATAAGCCGAATTGTGGAAACCATAGTTATTTAAAAAATGTTTTATTTAATTTGTATAAAAAAATAGGCCAAATTGTAGCAATAAGAGTTATTTAGAAAATAATTTGTATTTAATTTATATTAAAAAATAAGCCAAATTATAGCAATAATAGTTATATTTAGAAAATGACTATATGAAATTTATATTAAAAAATAAAAACAAATTGTAGCAATAATTGAAATATTTAGAAAATATTTGTATTTCATTTCTATTAAAAATAAGCCAAATTGTAGCAATAATAGTAATATTTGGATTGGATTGAGCTCCTCCGCTTTCCTCTTACACTGACAGTGAAGGACAGATTGTATGACACTTACTCCGACAACCAGTAGCGTGTGGGAGAAATTTTTGGCCAAGCTCTGCACCTCCTTGCACATGGCACGTGTCAACCTGGTGAGGACGCCTGCTTGATCCCTGGCTGCTTTCTCCTGCTCTTCTTGCCCATGCAAGATGAGCTCCGCCACCTTGTGGAGCTGCTCGATACTGCGGGCCGTCACTTCGGCCAGGCTGCCCACCGACGACAAGTAGACTGACTGCAGAGCGCGGACACCACACAGCGGGCATAGATTAGACGATAACGGCGGTGAAGATTTGATTCATGACACGGTTTGGACGTCACCTCCACAGATTTCAGCCCGCCATCTTCCTCTTTCTCCTCGCCCTCTCCATCCTCCTCTCTTGGCGAGGCCTCTCCTCCTGGTTGGTCCGGCGTTTCCTTGCCAACTGTCTCCGTAGTGACGGGCTGCTCCACCTTGCTCACCCAATCGTGGGCACTCATCAGAGCCTGAAAACGCATAAAGAAGAGCCGTCAGCCTTACCAAATACATCTTGATCCCATCATAAATCATATGCAGCTCCAACATAACAGATTTATCATACCTTTTTTACAGGGCCGATACAGATTAATAGAAATCAAAGAGGACGATAACCGATATTTGGAGCAAATATTAATTTGAAGAAAGTTTAAACATTAATAACAGCTGGACAGGGCTTTAAGTTTTTTATTTAAAATTATTTTTTAGATATCAACAAAATATATTTGTGGCAATAATAGTTTTGTTTAGAAAACAATTGTATTTAATTTATAATTAAAATAAGCCAAATTGTAGCAATAATAGTCACATTTAGAAAATAATTGTATTTAATTTATGTTTAAAAATTAGCCAGGTTGTAGAAATAATAGTACTTTTTAGAAAATAATTGTACTTAATTTCTTTTTTTCTTAAAGGCCACATTGTAGCAATAGTAACATCCATCCATCCATTTTCTACCGCTCATTCCCTTTCGGGGTCGCGGGGGGCGCTGGCGCCTATCTCAGCTACAATCGGGCGGAAGGCAGGGTACACCCTGGACAAGTCGCCACCTCATCGCAGGGCCAACACAGATAGACGGACAACATTCACACTCACATTCACACACTAGGGCCAATTTAGTGTTGCCAATCAACCTATCCCCAGGTGCATGTTTTTGGAAGTGGGAGGAAGCCGGAGTACCCGGAGGAAACCCACGCATTCACGGGGAGAACATGCAAACTCCACACAGAAAGATCCCGAGCCTGAATTTGAACCCAGGACTGCAGGACC